>NC_034591.1:66777179-66792462 GCF_900095145.1 Mus pahari | reverse complement strand
AGAGGCAGGCGGATTTCTGAGTTCGAGGCCAGCCTGGTCTACAAAGTGAGTTCCAGGACAGCTAGGGCTATACAGAGAAACCCTGTCTCGAAAAATAAAACAAACAAAAAAAAAGACTCAGTCTCAAAATATATTTACAAATACTTTGGCCATATTGCCAGGCTCTTCTCTGAATAGATCAAAACTCAAATTATCCCATTTATTCTAATCTACATTCTGTACCAGTGCTCATGTACCATGTGACCATCTCTTCATGTCTTCCTGGGCAGAGCCAGGGGAATCTCCTGCCTGGCTCTCCCCTAGAATCCTTTCTGCCTCCTGGATGTCCCACCTCCTATGTTCTGCCTAAGCCATAGGCCATTAAATTTATTATTGACAGGTGCCACATCCAGACATTAAGATGTTCTCTCTACACTAGCTTAACTTTTAAAAATTCTCACTTATTTTATTTTGTGTGTATGAATATTTTGCTTGAATGTAAGTCTATGCTCCACATACATGCCTGGTGTCCATGGAGTTCAGAAGAGGGCACTGGATCCCCTGGAATTGGAGTTATTGACAGTTGGAGTCAAATGTAGGTGCTGGGAATCGAACCCAAGCCCTCTGTAAGAACAACCACACACACCCCTTTTTTATTGGTTTTGTTTTATTTGAAATAAGGTTTCTGTATGTAGTCTGGGCTGTCCTAGAACCCGCTGTCTACCAGGCTGGCATCACACTCAGATCCTCCTGCTACTACCTAACAAATAAAAGAAAAAACAACGTAGGAGGCAGGAGATCTGAAAACAGAGTGGAGCTGTGCAAGGTCCTGGTACACCAGAAGGTATTTTTTTGTTTTTTGTTTTTTAAAGATTTATTTATTTAATATATGTAAGTACACTGTAGCTGTCTTCAGACACTCCAGAAGAGGGCACCAGACCTTGTTACGGATGGTTGTGAGCCACCATGTGGTTGCTGGGATTTGAACTCAGGACCTTTGGAAGAACAGTCGGGTGCTCTTACCTGCTGAGCCATCTCACCAGCCCCCAGAAGGTTTTTTACAAGTAAATAAAACTAAATAAATACCAGCTGAGGGAACTGAAGAGAATTTGGAGCTGATGTGTGGCCAAGCAAAGGTAAAGATGATCATCTCTAGGGAAAGAACAGCTACAAGTGTCAACTGTCCCCATGGCTCCTCATCAGGTCACTGAAGCCTTGAATTTGGTGGCTGGTGAGGGATGGTCCTGTCTAACTAGCTCAAGAGGTGACCATACAGGTGTGTGTCTAGGAGACAGGAGGTGAGAAACATGAATCTTTGGAATCCCTTGCTACACAGTGAGTTTGAGGCCAGCCGGGCTACCTGAAACCCTGTCTTAAGGAAAAGGTAGATTGGGATGGGATGATGTTAGTAAAATCTTAAGAGTCACCTTTTTATTTTTTTTCCAGTTTTCTATATATGTCCTACACATACATTGTAAATTATAATGAATGCATTCTACTGCAAACAAGTTCAAATAATACAGAAGCACATCACTTGCCAGCTTTCTTCGGTAAAGTATCTAAGCCAGTGAAGTAGTTCATATCTTCAGTCCTAGCAGTCAGAAAGCAGAGGCAGGAGGATTAATATCTGACATTATGTATCCAAATATTTAAATCTAGATTGTGCTTAATAGCAGATTGTAGTGTTTATAATTGTGTGTACTCTCTCCTGTTGATAAATATTTGGGGGGCTCTGCTGAGGTTATATTCAGTTTTTCCTTCCAGCCCCATGCTCCCGGAAATAAGACTCAGACTCGGATAGTTACAGACACATTGGCCATCTAGCTAGGCTCTTCTCTGACTAGATACAGCTTAAAATATCCCATTTATTTTAATCTGCAGTCTGCCAAGTGACTGGCTACCTGTGCTCAGGTGCCATGCATCCGTCTCATATTCCTGGGTGGATCTCTTGAGATTCGCTCTATCCCAGAATCCTTTCTGCCTCCCACATGTCCCACCTTCTATTTCCTGTCTAAGCCATAGGCCATAGACTTTTTAATTGACAGGTCATGAATCCGCACAATACACAAGATATTCTCTCCACAGAGCTCACAAGTTTTAGTGCACCAGTAAAGACCCTTATAAGTAGATCCCTGCAATGATCTAAAACGTTGGGCTTTCTAGATATACAAACGTTTACTCGATATTGGCAAATGCCCTTCAACTACTGCCCCAGTCTATTTGCCTCCATCTAAGCATGAGAATAAAGCCATATACCCTGGCCAGTAATCACTTTTTAGCTTTGTGTGATTGGTAGGAGCTCTGGGTAACCAGTGCTTTTCATCCCTCCTGATGCTGCGGCCCTTTAATGCAGTTTCTCATGTCGTGGTGACCCCAGCCATAACATTATTTTGTTGCTGCACCATAACTGTAATTTTGCTACTGTTATGAATTGTAATGTAGCTATCTGATATGCAACCTATAGAAGGGGTTATTCAACCCCAAAGAGATCGTGACCCACCGCTTGAGAGCCACTGGTGCCAACAGAAGAGTGATAGTCATGCAGTCTCACCTTTGTCTTATTCTGTTCTGATCTTGAACTCCTGATCTTGCTGCCTCTACCTCTCCCAGCTACTACTGTGCTAGGTTCTAAAAGCCATGCTGGACATGGTAGTTCTTTAAAAATTAATGACGTGCTAGGTGTGGCGGTACACATCTATCCCAGCAGTGAAAGACTGGGTAAACAGATCTCCGTGAGGTCCAGGCTGAACGACATAATTAGACCTCTCTTTAAAAACAAACAAAACCAAAAGTATTATCTCTTAACTGTCATATCTATAAAAAAGATTTCCCTAATTTTGGGAGTACTTTTGTATAGTATTATATTTGTGTTATAACCATTTCAAGTTTTTAATATATTGAGATTAATCAGTCATTTCCTTTGTGGTATCTGGGTTTCACACCAAGTACAGAAATACTGGAACACTGTACTCAGTAGACACTGTGAACACGGTACTTAGGACCTGTGGGCTTCCTAAGACTGCTAGAAGTTAGTTAGGAGGATGAGGGGATTGGAGTTCAAGACCAGGCTAAGCAACTTGGTGGCTATCTCAGAAATAAAAGAGGAGCAGGGTTCAGTGGTACACACCTTTGATCTCAGCACCTAGAAAGCTAGCAGAAAGATCTCTCAGTTCAAGTCCAACCTGGTCTACATTCCAGGATAGCCAGGGCTCCAGAGAGATCCTGTCTCAAAATAAAAGAGGGCTGAGGTTAAGGCCAGTACTCAAACATAAAAGTCTCTAGACTTAATCTTCATTCCCAAGCCCCCCCCCCAAAACAAAAATATTTGAAATATAAACAGGTTTTTGCCCTAGAGAACAAAACAAAAAAATACTAAACAATTTTTTATTTTAACTAAGTTTCTTCAAATATAACACTGCATAAGCTCCATTAACAAGTAATCCTTTATATATTCAAATCAGCTCATAGGATTGAGTTTTTCCATCTCATAACAATTTTTATGAAAACTGATTACAGAGATAGAAAATCAATCACAAACAGGTACAGTGACACATGTGTCCCAACATTTGGGACACAGAGGCAGGAAGGTTCCCACAAAAGATCCCTACCTAGGTCCTCACAGATGAAATGATGTAGCTGTTTGGTCTTTTTCTATGTTCATCCCAGTTCCTGAATAATGACATGGATGCTTACTTGTTTATAAATATTTATGGCCTTCAGTTAGGCTTGCTCCCCAATTAGCTCTTAATTTATATTAATTCATTTATACTGTCCTATGTATGCCACATGGCTGGTTAGCTATCTCTCCTCAGTCTTGTACATCCTCCGAGTCTCTGGCAAATCTTCCCAAGCCTGACTCGTTTCCAAAGATCCTGTCTCTTTTCCAGATGTCCCACCTTCTAATCCTGCCTCAGCTTATCATCTGTCAGCTTGTGTCTACACAAGAGTATGCACACAGACAGCTGTGATAAAATAACAAAATATTGGCATAGCAGCACACACCTATAATCCCAGCACTTATGGTGCTGTGGCAAGAGAACCTGAAGTTCAAAGTGACCAGCCCGTGCTACGTAGCAAAAAAATTTAACAGCAAAAGCTTATAGTTGATGTGGACCTAGAGCATTTATTGGTTTGTGTGATTGACCACCCAGCTTCTCACAGCAGCATCTGAGGCCTCGGAGGCCTGCAGACAGCCTGCCGGTTCTTCAGCTCAGAGCCAGTTGTAAAGTTTACATACCCTGATTTTTTTCTAGTACAGAACTAATATGATTTCATTATTCACATGTAATGGGTATGTTTCAAAATTTAAAAGTAAAGTGAAGGTTGCAAGCACAGCTTAGTGATAGACATATCTGGCTTTCATGGGATCCCAGGTTCTATCCCAAGGACACAAGAAATGAAAGGGAACCCCCGTCTGTCGTACCGGCCTTACATGGAGATTTCTGAGGTGTAAACCTCTGGAACACCACAGAGATCATCCAGACTGGCAGGGCACGTGTCCAGAAGGGCATTGCTCTTGGACCTGTATGGCAGTCCTATTGCAAATTAGGTTTTTTTTGCAATATTTTGCTTTCAACGCAATTAAAAGAATATAGTTTAGTGGTCAGCCAATGGTTGATGATATGTTAACCACATGGTATTTGTAGCATGTAATTCAGGGTAAATTCAAAGGATCAAGTGGCATTTCCTAACTGCACACATGCCAGCCTACCCACATACTTCTGTAAATGAAGATCCCCAGAACGTGCATCTGTAAAAGTGAAAAGCAGAGTAGGCCTGGCTCTGACCTGTCCTTATACAGTAAGACTATGCATTCATTCTCTACTAAGTGAGCTAACCGAGGAAAGTTTCTGCCTATCCTCAGAAGAGACTCATTTCCAAAGTTGTTTGTTTTCCACATTGGATTGCTGTTACTGAATCCCACTTTGGATGACTGCATCCCAGGCTGGTCTCAAGCTTGTCATAGTCCTCCTGCCCCAGTTCAAGTGTTAAGATTACAGTGGTGACCTAGCTTGCCTATGTAATTATTCACAACGGTCCAGAGAGAGCATAGTTTTGAAATTTTGTTTTAAAGAATAAACAAGTAAAATACTTTCAGGAGTTTATGGAATTAAGGAAGTCATGTGTCTGGGTGGATGTAATAATTTAATATGGATTGAAGACAGGGTAAAGAGACACAACCCATGGGACTTGCGGGATAAAAACAAGCAACACAAGTGGACATACGTTGAAGGAGGGAGGATTGGAGAAGGGGGAGTTTTTAAATCTGTTTTGTATTCTCTAACAAACTACCCCCCAAATTGGTAATTTATACAGAAAATAGTTTTGTTGTGCATGTGTGATGTACTCCTATATTCCCATTACTTGGGAGGTAAAGGTGGAGAAGATCAAAATTCAAGGTCAGCCTGGGCTTTACCCTGAGTTCCAGACTAGCCTGAGCTGCAGAGTACAACCTTGAAGCTAGAAAAGAAAGCAAGTTTGTTTAGCCTACAGTTTTGCCTTCCAAGAGCTGGTAGCCAGCACCTCATTACTCTCAGAAGTCCTGGCTACATCGTAGTATGGCAGATGCTCCTGATGGTGAGAGGAAGAGAAAGTCATGACTACGCCAGCATCACTGCCTTCACAAGAGCTATTCCCCCAGTCTAGCTGTCTTTAACACCCCTCCCTCTCAGCCCATTACATACAACCAAACTCACTTCATGTGAACCTTTAGAAAATATTCAAAACATAACCAGACCACCAGGACTGGTAGTTTGGGAGGCTGAGGTCACAAATTTCAGACCTGACTAAGTTGGAGTGAATTCAAAGATAGCATGGAAAATTTAACAGGAGCCTCTCTCAAAAGTGAAAAATAGGAGCTACAGAGACAGCTCAGCACTTAAGAGCACATGCAGCTAAGGGTGACCTTGTACTCTTGATCCTCCTGCCTCCACCTCCCAAGATGCATCACAAGACATCTCTAGGGGGAGAAAAGAGAGAGATGGTACTCACTTCACAAAATCATACAGGACCAATAGATAAAGGAAATACTATTCAAACCTCCCACTCCAAGAAATAGAATCAGCCAAGCATATTGGTACATGCCTGTAATCCTAGCTCTCAGGAGGCAGAGGCAGGCAGACCTCTGAGCTCCAGGTCAGCAAGGACTACATAATAAAAACAAAACAAAGAAAAAAAATAAAAATCAAAGTCTAAGTAAGTTGCCACATGAGCATATTCAGACATTGTTGTCAGGGATGTGGGCAAAGGGTTCTCTTCTACAGCTTAGTGGAAGGATAAACTGTCATAGCCTTATTGAAAAAGCAATCTTGTAACATCCACCAAAATTAAAAATATTTAAGCTTTGGACTCTGTGGTCACATTGCTAAGCAACTCATAGAAATGAAACACTTTTATAATTGGGGATGTAAACAAACACTGTAGTATTGTTTATTGTAGTAAAGGATGAGAACTCAAAGGTTTTCCATTTGGGAATAACTAAATAAATTATAGCATTTCGCAGGATGTGACATTGTATCATTTTAAAGGGTGGTTAGCACCATAGGAAACCAGCTTAAAGGAATTTCTATATTTATTCACAGAGAAAAGGAGGCTGTGACCCAAGAAAAAAATAAATGTATATATGCTGCTGTGAATATATCTATATAAACATGGAAGCAATTTTGGTTAATTCCTGGAGTATCTTCATGGTCCTAATAGAGAAATGAGAAGAGAAAGCTGATTATGAGAGAAAAAAAAAACATGGTACTGAAAAGCAAAAATGTGTTGTGTTGCCATTTGTGTAGAATGATGTTGTATCTATAAAGCCCATCTGAAGTCGATCTATTGACTTGATCAAGAGAACGCAAATGTTACAGCCGTGTATCTAATGATGTTCTGTCTAACAGACAAAACCCACACACCCCTCTCACAGCCATGCAATATGCTGGAAAATGATGTGGTCCAGGAGAAGGGCCTTCTGCAAGTGTGCCTCTCAGAAACAGGCCAGAGTGAGGGGCAGCTCTCCTTGTTATGCTCTTTGGTACATGAATAGACCAACAAGAGGAAAGCGGGGCTTTGACTGCCTAGCGTGGAAAGTAAAATGGTTTTCTAAACAATTTGTAGAGAATAAAGTTTTAATCTATTGTAACTTGACTCTACTTTGTATTAGCATTCAAGACTACTACGAAGTGTCCAGAAAATTCTTCCTGCTCACCATTAATTCTATTGTATTTTTTAGGGTCTCTTTTTTAAAAAAGACCAGTTGGAATGTAAATGCTAGGACTGTAGAAACCTGGGGATGTGCCATGACCGCTCTGTGTGTCCTCACCTTCCCTCAGCACATGATGGCATCGTGATTAAGATCGAGGTGCAGACCAACGATGAGGGCTCAGAAGGTCTGGAGACACCAGAGCCACTGATGGGACAAGTGGAGGAACATGGCTTTCAGGACTCAGAGCTGGGTGACCCCTGTGGAGAGCAGCCAGACCTGGACATGCAGGAACAAGAGAATGTGCTCGAGGAGTCCACGGAAGGCTCCAGCGAGTTCAGTGAGCTCAAGCAGATGCTGGTGCAGCAGAGAAACTGCACAGGTAAGTTCTGGGGATGGCAGGGTGGGGCTGCTGAGGGCCCTGTCTCCTAGCACGTGGTCCTAATAAGCTCAGAATCTATTGGAATCTCCCAGGCTAGCAAAGAAGTTATTCTGCCCAAGCTTGGCTCAAACAAGAATTCAAAGGCAATGAGGTCAGAAACAGGTCCAGGGCCTATAGGTAGTGAGTGGCAGGTCCAGCCTCCTCCTCATTCATCACAGCACCATAGTGATTCTGGAGTCTGCTACTTTTGTTTTGCTTTGTTTGGGTGGTGGAGTCTAAGTAGCCCAAGCTAGCCCTCTGGGTATTGGGAACAAAGGTGTGTGCTAAATGACACCCTGCAAGAAAAGCATGTTTCTTGTAAAACATCTATGAGCAGTCCTTGTGAGCTGCTGCGAGGATCTGCTGGCTCTGCTTGCCAGTCTGAGTCCCAACCTAGAAAGGGTTCATTCTTCCCTTGCACATCCCTGTCAACCTTCCTGCAGCTGGCCAGAGCCTAGGCAGCTTTCCCTGGAGTTCACCTCTCTCTGCCCCGTGCCAGCCTAACTCAAAGCAGCACAGCTTCCCTCCCTTCTCCACCGCCCCACCCGCCTCTGAGCAGCCACTAAGACTGACATCCAGCCTGCCCTGGGGTTTTCCTTTTAAACTAAAAAAGAAGACTCCTATCTTTCTTTGGTAGACTCTAGTCATAGACCTTGTTAACTCCTAATCCCGTGTCCTCCCTCATTCTAGTCCCCATGAGGACAGCATTGCAGTAGGACACTTGGTGCTGATCCTGGGACAGCCTTCATGACAGCTTTTCTGCTGCTCCAGTCCTCAATGGCGGGTGTTTATTTTTGAGACCAAGGGTTTCCAGTTATAGCTTGATCCTCCTGCTTCAGCCTCCCAAGTGCTGGGAGTACAAGCATGTACACTCCTCGTGTGGCTATAATTGGTATGTTTTCAATTAATAAAAATCTCATGCCAACTTTGGTCAAGTGGTCGGGATCTAATTCCTTACATTTAGATGAGTACACAGAGGCCGGGGTGACGACGGCTCACTTAGCGCGCCTGTGTTGCTGATTGAACGCTGCAGTTTACAGGCTAGAGCAGGGGTTCTCAACCTTCCCAATGCTAGCGCCTTCTAATACAGCTCTTCAGGTTGTGCTGACCCCCAACCATAAAATTATTTTTGTTGCTACTTTATAACTGTAATTTTACCACTGTTATGAACCATAACATAAATATCTATGTTTTCTGATGATCTTAGGCAACCCCTGTGAAAGGGTGGCTTGACCTTCAAAGCAGTTTCAACCCACATATTGAGACCCACTACTTTAGAAGTTCTACAGTATGTGTGCCTGAGGAGTCTCCAAAAAACAAAACAAAACAAAAAACTGAACAAGACAGGGAGAGCATGGTGGCCCAGCCCTTTAATCCCAGCATTTAGGAGGCAGAAGCAGGTGGATCTCTGAGTTCAAGGCCAACCTGATTTGCATAGGACAGCCAGAGCTGCAGAAAAGCTGTGTCTTTAAAAAAACAAACACATAGGGCTGGCGAGATGGCTCAGCGGGTAAGAGCACTGACTGCTCTTCCGAAGGTCCTGAGTTCAAATCCCAGCAACCACATGGTGGCTCACAGCCACCCATAATGAGTTCATTCTGATACCCTCTTCTGGTGTGTCTGAAGTCAGCTACAGTGTATAACAATAAATAAATCTTAAAACACACACACACACACACACACACACTGAACAAAACCCATGAGCTCCATCATGCCACAGGCATTGCCAGCTTAGTTTGTCTGTCAGGGTAAACCAGATGGCCTGCAACCTGTTACTTTACTTAGAAACATTCTTCCATTTCTGGGCTTGGATACCCCAGCTGTGAAATGTGACCATACTTGCTTGACTTGGTCCTCTTCCAGTGCTATGCTCAGGTTAAGAGCACAGGTTAAAATGCTCTAGAAAAAAATTCATTAGAATTCAGCAACCGGGCTGGAGATGTGGCTTGATGACTAAGAGTACGCACTGTTCTTCTAGAGGACAGAGTTTAGTTCCCAGCACCCACATTAGGCAGCTCAAAATTGCTTGCAACTCCAGCTCCAAGGGGATCTGACAGCTCTGGCCACCATGATGGCCTCCTCTGTGTGTGTGTGTGTGAGAGAGAGATTTTTTTTTTTTTTTAAATCTGGTATACTACATGGTCAGTCCTAAAAACATACATACAAGTAATATTATACAAACTGAATAGGTTATATTTAGGAATACACTCAGACACACATGTATATGTATGTAATCATCACAACTTAAAAGGAAGTCATGAATTTGAAAGAGAGCAAGGAGGACTTCGATGGAGGAAAGGGAAGAGAGGAATATTTTAATTCTCAAAAAACAAAAAAAAAAAACAAAAACAAAAATATCTGAGCTTAGTGGCACACACCTTTAATCTCAGCACTCAGAAGGCAGAGACCAGCAATGCCAGCCAGGGCTATATAGAGTGACCCTGACTTAAAAACAAACAAACAAAAACCTCCAACTAACACTGGTTAGGAAATGCCAGATTACTGAGTCAGAAATTGCTTAGGTTCTCAGAGGCCCCTGGAAAACTTGGCGTTCTTTAGGTCCATGGGACAAGTGAGGCTTGGAGGTAAAGGAAGTCCACCAGTCGGGCATGCATGGTACTGCACTCTAAAAGAAGCCTTAAGGCTGGTGTTTTAAAAGCACCTTGTTTCTAGCTGCATAATGAGACCTTCATCTGCAGTTCCGAGTTGCCACAGAAGACCACAGCCTGAGTCTTACCAGAGAACCTCAATTGGTGTTGAATGTCACTCACAGGTCAGGGACACAAAGGAAGACAGACTGAGAAGTAATGGGGAAGAAATGAGAGAGGTGGGTAATGAGAATCCGCGGGTGGGCTCACCGGGTGGGCTCAGGAAGGAAGAGCAATGCAGAGGGAGAAGATAATGAGTCAGCAGTGCCCATTGCTACCACTGCAGAAGATACTCAGCCCCGGGTGCTCACAAACTTGAGTCCATGAAAATAATGCGCTCAGGCAGGATATGACGGTTCTTGAGGCTGGTTTTCCCCCACTGGGGACTAAGCCTCCAGCAGCTTCACAATATGAGCACCAGGAGGCTGAAAGCCTGCTGCCGAGAGCCCTGTTAAGCTCTGAGTTTCATGGCTAGTTGTCTGATGGTAGGACTCATGGGACAGGAAACTAGATTTCCCAAAAGGAGGAATGTGGACAAATGTATATATCCGTGTGTGTGTGTGTGTGTGTGTGTGTGTGTGTGTGTGTGTGTGAGAGAGAGAGAGAGAGAGAGAGAGAGAGAGAGAGAGAGAGAGAGAGAGTTTGTAGCACAAAGTCTGTTGGTGAGGTTGAAACCATGTACTTATCCAGGATAAAGGTGTTCTAGAAAGTAGCTAAATGCTTTCTTTCTAACTTTGGAGCAGAGGGGATCGTGATCAAGACAGAGGAGCAGGAGGAGGAGGAGGAAGAGGAAGAGGAGGACGAGCTGCCACAGCACTTGCAATCCCTTGGGCAGCTGACCGGGAGGTACGAGGCCAGTATGTACCAGACCCCCCTACCTGGGGAGATGTCCCCCGAGGGCGAGGAAAGCCCCCCACCCCTGCAGTTGGGCAACCCAGCAGTGAAGAGGCTGGCGCCCAGCATTCATGGGCATACACATGGGCATGGGCACGGGCACGGGCACAGTGAACGGCACCTGGGTGAGAACCGTGGGAACTCTAGCCAGCAGCAGCGGAATCGGCGTGGTGAGAGGCCCTTCACTTGCATGGAATGTGGCAAAAGCTTTAGGCTGAAGATTAACCTCATCATCCACCAGCGTAACCACATCAAGGAGGGGCCCTACGAGTGTGCTGAGTGTGAGATCAGCTTCCGCCACAAGCAACAACTCACGCTGCACCAGCGCATCCACCGGGTACGCAGCGGCTATGCCTCCCCCGAGCGCGGGTCAGCCTTCAACCCCAAGCACTCGCTCAAACCGCGTCCCAAATCGCCCAGCTCAGGCAGTGGCGGTGGTCCCAAGCCCTACAAATGCCCTGAGTGTGACAGCAGCTTCAGCCACAAGTCAAGCCTGACCAAGCACCAGATCACACACACGGGTGAGAGGCCCTACACGTGCCCAGAATGCAAGAAGAGCTTCCGCTTGCATATCAGCCTGGTGATCCACCAGCGTGTGCATGCTGGGAAGCACGAAGTCTCCTTCATTTGCAGCCTGTGCGGCAAGAGTTTCAGCCGCCCGTCGCATCTGCTGCGCCACCAGCGGACTCATACTGGTGAACGGCCTTTTAAGTGCCCGGAGTGCGAGAAGAGCTTCAGTGAGAAATCGAAGCTCACCAACCACTGCCGCGTGCACTCCCGCGAGCGGCCGCACGCCTGCCCTGAGTGCGGCAAGAGCTTCATCCGCAAGCACCACTTGCTGGAACACCGGCGCATCCACACGGGTGAGCGGCCCTACCACTGCGCCGAGTGTGGCAAGCGCTTCACGCAGAAGCACCACCTGCTGGAGCATCAGCGTGCGCACACAGGCGAGCGGCCCTACCCCTGCACGCACTGCGCCAAGTGCTTCCGCTACAAACAGTCGCTCAAGTACCACCTCCGGACCCACACGGGCGAGTGAGCATGCGCCCCGCCCCTGCCCCGGCCAGATGCGCAGCCGTGTGCAAGGGTCTAAAGCCCCTGGGACAGGTACCTCGGCTGCCCCCAGACTGAGCTCAGTGGGCGGGAGCGGGGCGCCCCAAGCCCTTCTGCTGTGAACCCTCCTTCCCTCCCGTCCCTTCTTCCCCAGGACGGGGTAGTGAGACCAGGTCGCTTCTTGCCTGCTTCCCCAGGGCCCCAGGGGGGAGTGCTTGGGCCTGGGGAACCCCTTCAGGCTGTTAATTTCCTTGACAATAAAATGGATGAAAACAATCTGCACGGGGGCAGTGATTTGGCTGCCAGCCACTCGCAGGCGCGATGCAGGGCCATTTAGTCGGGGATAGAACTTTCTAAATACCTTTTGGATACTGTGGTTCTATTTGATAATAATAGAGTAATTTTTAAAAGACGAGTGTTTCCTGTTTGCTGTTCTTGTTTGGTTTGTAAGGGGAGGGGCTGAAGTGGCCCAAGGCTCATGTGCCCAATATTAGCTGACAACCAAGTTACTTCCTCAAACTCATTGTCTGCTGGATGATGGAGAAATAGATACCACTTATAAAATCAAGAGAAGGGATGCTGACGAACTTGAAGGAGAGAAATCTGGGGAAGGGTAGAAGTACCTGCCTGCCGGCCTTCCTGTGCCTTCTTGTCTACCTGAGCTGTGTGTGGTCTCTCGGTAGGTGATAGGTCCCAACTGCCCAGAATGATCAGGGAGAAAGTGATGGTCGCGTTGAGAATGATCTGAAAAGATGGTCCTATGGCAAAAGCTGGGGGCTTCCACAGGGCCTCTGTTCACCCTGGAATGCCACTGGCAGTGGAGTGGAGTAGGAGTGAGGGAGCCTCTAGTGTGTTCTGTGGAACAGCCGCAAATAGCACCATCAGGACAGCCTCTTCCTCCTCCTCTCCCTCCTCCAACTCCTTTATTTATGTGGGGGAGTGTGTGTGTGTGTGTGTGTGTGTGTGTGTACACGTACATGAGTACACAGAGGGCAGAGGTATCAAGAGCCCCTGGAGCTGGACTTATTAACAGTCGTGAACCACCCAAAAGAGGTACTGAGAATTAAACTCCAGTCATCTTGCAGGAAGGTAAGCACAGAGCTCTTCAGCACAGAGCCAACTCTCCAGCTCCAGGATGTTTTCCTCTGTTTGAAGTTGCTGAGAGGATGTGTTGGACACAGTTACAATGATTTGTGCATTTCCTGTTATCCTTCTGCTCCATCTCCAAAAGAAACTGCAAGCATATTATGCTTATTATGAGCTGTTTATTTTCACATGTTTTGGGCCTAGAGGTAGCCAGAGAAGATTTTAGTCATCAGAAGGGACAGTGGGCTGAGTCTAGCTCAGCCTACTGGAAGCCAGGCTTATGGAAGAAAAGACTGGCTTAAAAGGAGAGCTTGTTCATGCCTTTAATCCCAGCACTTGGGAGGCAGAGGCAGGCGAATTTCTGAGTTCAAGGCCAGCCTGGTCTACAAAGTGAGTTCCAGGACAGCTAGGGCTATACAGAGAAACCCTGTCTCGGGGAAAAAAAAAAAAAATAAAGAAAGAAGAGAACCTGTTGAAGCTAGACATATCAAGTGACAAACTATTTAATAGGAGCTTCAAGGGGCTTTTGGAAGGAAAAGGTGACCCATTGTGGACTTTAAGGTGACTATAAATCATCACTAGCTAATATATCATTCTTTATATGTAAAAATTTTTTAAAAAGATAAACTGAGGCACAAAAGATATAACTTCACCATTTCCTTGCACATTTCCAGAATGGTGGTAGGATAGCAGAGAGCTACCCAAGAAAGGAGGTAGGCCAGTCCCTAGAGCCAGGCAGAAATCTAGGGCAGGCACCAGCCTGGGGATTACATCAGTGTGCAGCAAACACCGTGTGTGGAACAGAAGGTAAACTGTCCTGCAAGGGTCAGACCAAAGGTTTCCCAGCAGGTGACACAGAACTGGGTCTGTTGAATGGGGAGAATTTCTGTATAAGGACTTATAAGTAGGATGGTCTTAAGAACTAAAGGGTGACATGAAGGCGCTTATGATAAAGCCCACTAAGCTCGAGAAGGCTTTGTAGGAAAAACAGTCTAGGTGCTGGCTTGAAGTGGACCAGGGATACGGATCTTGGATCCAAGGCTTTAAGGCTGTGGAATTTAAACTAACCATTGAATAAGAAATCACTGGACACGTGAACAGGAGAGGGACATGATGTCAGTGGACAAAGCAGAGCAGATTGGAAACGCATGTCAGCTGGCTGGGAGAGCCAGCTGGGTGCCATGAGGAGAGCTTACAGACGACGGAAGTGCATGATGGGCCACGGGGAAGCAGAGAAAATAGTCCCTTTGAACACCTGGGTATTTGAGACACTAAGGTCTTTTTGGAGGTGTTTGATAGTCACCTAAGATCTTTATTTATCTGGACCCAGGAGCTTTAAAGATGCTCAGACTCAAGTGTAGACCATGCATGCAGTTTAATGTAGAATCCAAGTGAAGAGAGTTCTTTTCATAACCACAAAGTAGCTGAAATATACAGCAAGTAGGAAGGTTTAAGAGCCTGCCTTCTGAGGAAACCTAGTTTTCTTTAAAGGAATTCAACCAACTCCTGTCAAAGCCTAGGGCCTTTCACCTTAGTTAACATCTTATCTGTTAAATTAAGTCAAGGTCAAGTTACATTGTCCTGAGGCTTAAATAACAAAATAAAAAATACCTAGCCCAGACTTTGTGGTCTTAACTAAGAACTCAAAAGCTTCCTGATTTTATTTTAACTTACACAGTGAGGTTTTAACTTGGTAAAGCTGGGAGATGGAGGTTGGCTTAGTAAAAAGCAAAGTTCATCAGGCTTGTGCCGCATCACAAGCAAACCGAGTAGGGAATTCTTTTTTTTGAAAGGTGAGTCATGGCAGTTTTAGAGAAGCCAGCTCCTGAGGCAGGAAGGCTGGTGGGGGAATTGCTTGCAGAGGCAGAACACTTTCAATTGTGAGGAGAGGACATGTAAGTCCAACCAAGCAGCTGCTTTCTGCTCCTTTTGTGACAGTGACAGTCAAAAGCAAGTCAGACTTTCAGATTTTTTTTTTTTTTTTTTTTTTTTTTTTTTTTTTTTTTTTTTTTT
>NC_034591.1:66775755-66777126 GCF_900095145.1 Mus pahari | reverse complement strand
AGGGTTTCTCTGTGTAGCCCTGGATGTCCTGGAACTCACTCTGTAGACCAGGCTGGCCTCGAACTCAGAAATCTGCCTGCCTCTGCCTCCCGAGTGCTGTGATTAAAGGTGCGCGCCACCACTGCCTGGCAAACTGGGTGCTTCTTATCTTGAAGACGTTCCGCATGTGACTCCTAAACTATGTGCCATTATATCCACTTAACCTTTTTTCTTTTATCTTTATTGTAAGGCTGTTTCGCCTGGATATATGTCACATGACCACTCTCACCTAGGACTAGAGTACTGAAGGTCTTGGGAATCAAACCTGGGCCATATAGAAAAATAGCCAGTGCTCATAACCACTGAGCTATCTCTCCAGCCCACATCTACTTCAGGTGAAGAATTTGAGGCATAGAGAGCTTATACAGCCCAAGGTCACAGAGAAGGAAATGGTAAACCAAGATTTTTGTTTACTTTTCAGATTTTAGTGTTTTGAAACAGGATCTTAATCTTACCCAGGCTGGTCTCAAACCCATGACAATTTTTTTGTTTGTTTTGGTTTGGTTTGGCTTGGCTTGGTTTTTGTTTGCCATAGTATTACCATATGGCTCTAGCTGGCCTGGAACTTGGTATGTAGACCGTAGTGGCCTGGAACTGAGAGATATCCACCTGCCTCCGTCTTCCCGGTGTGGAATTAAAGACCTGAACCATGAGTGCCTAGTTACAGTCCTGATTTGAACTCAAGTATTAAGCCCCTGAACCCACAATGTTCTTTTCCTGGGATCCGGAGGTTGTTGGAAAGAGAAAGGCATTATGTCTGTTAACTGTCTCCATTACCCCAGATATTTTTTTAAACAGAAAATGAAGTTAGGGAAGGGCTGTGTCTGTCTGGATGATGAGTGTCCTGAGGATGGAAATGAGCATGGGAGGTCCAAAAAAGCTTAAAACGTCTGGACAGCACTTCCTAGCAGGAAACAGGAAGTAAGCAGCCAAGAGGCCATCTGAGAGGCTCCTGGGGGGGGGGGCTGAGAGGCTCCTGGGGGGGGGGGGAAGCTCCTTGGGCTGTAGGGGGGGGAGCAGGCTTCGGTTAGGAACCTTTAAGGGTGCTTGGTTGTACAGCCTCACAGAACTTACTATGTTCTGGGCTCTATAGGGGGACAAAAATATGAGAAATGAACTGCCTTGGCAGTGCCAGGAAACTGGGAGCAACTCTCTAAACTGAACCTTTGAGATCTAGACTGCTTGTGGACGTTGTACATCGTGGTGCGCACTAGGCTCCGCACCACGATGTACAACGTGGAAGGAAAAGGTGACCCATTGTGGACTTTAAGGTGACTATAAATCATCACTAGCTAATATATCATTCTTTATATGTAAAAATTTTTTAAAAAG
>NC_034591.1:66774222-66775744 GCF_900095145.1 Mus pahari | reverse complement strand
AAAAAAAAAAAAAAAAAAAGGTCCTATCTTCGATTTTCCTCCTCTGTTCTTACTGAGAGCAGGTTTCAACAGCCAGGCGCCTAGGGGAGACCTTTCTTGCTGTGCCCTGTGGCAGCTCTGCAGATTAAGGGATCAGGGACTGAGGCACTGTAGGCCCTCCTGTTGCCAGGGCAACACTGAGTCAGGCCCAGGCCTCTGCATCAGCCTTCTGGGAAATGATTTGGCTTCAGAATCATCTTGCTTCTCATAGTGGGAACCTTTAAATTAAAATTTCTTCAAAATCAATCTCGAATTGATCACTTCTAGTTGGGTTCCTTGAAATGTAATAAACACATACAATTTAACTCTTCTATTTCTGACAAAGGATAGACAGATGCAGGCTCACAGAATCAAAAAAGAAAAATGAAAAAAAGGAAGGAAAGAAGGAAGGAAAAGAATTTAACCTAATACTACTGGCAGTGGTCTTACATAAAAACTTCTGGTCTGAAATCATCACTCAGGATTTTATTGAGGAGAATGATAATAACGTATAACTCGCTGGCTCTTGTTACCAGATATTATACAAGACAAACACGTCTGTCTTATCCCGTAACAAGCTATGAAACCGTTATCCCTGTCCCTTTAACCAGATGAAGTTAAGCCATCAAATTCACATGACCAAAATTTAACCCAAGTGTGGCCCCAAAGAATTTGCTGTCATGCCTCCCCATTTCAGTACAGATGGTATTTAATAAAAGGCAAAGCTGCAGCTCTGACCCTCATGGGCACCTCAGGTAAACCTGGACATCTTCCAACTCTGTCACAGCCTTGGGACAGTCAGTACCTTTTCCCTAACCAAAATCTAGTAGGTGCTGCCCACTCATTGAAACAGGACTCTGAGAAGACTGCCAGCTTGCATGTTTGACACAATCATGGCTGCAGTGATGTGAGCTACACTGTACACTGAGGTGAGTGAGGGGTTCTGTCTGAGGTTGTCACCTGAGAAGCCCTTTGTGCAGGGATCACAGCAGCAGTTGGGGGAAGGAGTTTCTGACAAGAAAAAGGCACGTAAGGAAGCACCACCCACTCTGCCTGCTGGGACAGTGCTACCATCCCTCCCAACATGAGTAAGAACAGATACCAAGCTAACACAACCGAACTTGGAACTTACGCTGTTCCTGACAGCCTCCAGAGTAACTAGGATTACAGATGCCACTAGGCTTGGGTCAGAATCATTTTAAGACCAACACGCAACCTGTCCTTTATTTACAACTTCGAAAACTATGCTCAAAAAGAATTAAAATTGACTAAATCCAGTCAATTCCAAAGCTAATTTCAAAAAAAAAAAAAAAGCAAACAGAAGGGGTGGAACTAGTCGGCATGTTTCAGTGGGAAGTTTAACAAACACACTCCAACTCCCAGATTCCATAGTGGAAGTACAGAAAATCCTGTTCTAAAGGGCTGTCCTCTGTCCTCCACCATGGCGCACACACACACACACACACACACATACACACACACACACACACATACACACACACAC
>NC_034591.1:66769593-66774032 GCF_900095145.1 Mus pahari | reverse complement strand
ACACACACACACACACACACACACAAAATAACTCTGGAACTATGGCATTGATTTTTCCATGAAAGGTAATTAAAAATTACAGGATTCCATGATCTAATTTCCTGCACATATATCCTAAGGACAGGGGTCAGACCCAGAGCCTTACGCTAAGAAAGTGCTCTTCTCATTCTGCCACCCTCCAAGATCTCTGATGGCTCCTCGTGTCCCAAGTGTGTCTGTGACAGGATCAAGTGAGTTTTCCTTACTGAGGAAGCCTTTAAGTGAACAAACAGCTTATTTTCCTGCTAATCAATTTCATTCCTAACCATGACAGAAGAAATATGCATTAGCTACCATCTGGTATGAGGACTTGTAGCCATTTTCAGACCTGTGATGTCGACATGAAGTGTGTCACTAGAAAGAGCCTGCTTCCCCTCTCCCTTTTAAAGACGGCCTCGTGGAGCCCAGGTTGGTGGAGAACTCACTATGTATGGAAGGATGACCATCTGCCTCGTCTCCCAAGTGCTGGAACAACCAAATTCATGACACAAAGCTTTATCAGCTCTGTGAAGATGGGCCAAATCTGCAGCTCAGTTTTTCTGCACTTGGTCAATATTCCAAACTTTTGCTTGCAGCCTCTAAATCCCTTGTTTAAAAGGAACCATTTAAATAGCAGAGCGTCCCCCTGCTGGCCACTGTCTGCCTGGCCCTCTGGACTACGAAGAAGCTTGCTTTAAATCCAAAGTTCTGACCAAGTACCTGTAACTCTTCTTAACCAGTCTCAAACCAAGCTCTGGATGTCTAATTTATTCAGTGACACTTGCCATAGTTACCTCACTCTTGGATGGAGCGAAGTTTCTTAACTTTAATTTCCTTTAGGGTTTCACATGCTTGGCAGATATTCTTATCGGAAGATGATAAGTCCCCATAAACTCACCAGGAAAATCCCAGAAGCCAAAACTCACCAGGAATTCCTGGAAGGCTTTGGAAATGACAGCACAGATGTCCTTAAAGGATACATTATAATTTCAGCACATGCTCCCACTGCCTTTTCCAGGGAAGATTCAGGGACCTTGCCTCATCCCTTGTAAGCATCCTGGAGAGGCTATGCTGCCCTGGGGATACGGGTACCTCCTAGGGGCAGCACTTGGTGGCCATCATGTGTTTGATTTCCCTATAGATGGGGACAGCTTTTACTTATTTTGTACTTGCTCTGGAGTCTGACACCCAGGGTTATCAATCCCATGGATAGATATTTTATATGTCAACAATGATAAAAACTTGGCCTTGCAGGCACAGATTTTTTTTTTTTTTAAACAGGATGGAACAGGTAGCCCTGACTGGGCTGGAAGTTGCTACGAAGAAGACTAGGCTAGCCTCGGACTTACAGAACCCTGCCTCTTCCTCCCAAGTTCTCAAGACCTTAGGCCAGCCTCGGACTTACAGAACCCTGCCTCTTCCTCCCAAGTTCTCACGACCACCATGCGGCACCACCTTCCCAGTCAGAAATACTTGCTTAATTATAGACAATCCCAAACCAGAGCGGGGGGGGGGGGCACAGCAATGTCGGTGTTCAGGAGGCTGAGGCCAGCATGCACGGGCTCTATATTTATATTTTCAATAAATGTAAATAGATAATTGTTTATACCTTTAAACCAATTTTAATGGTGTAAATTCCAAACGTCCTTCCTTCCAGCATCTTCTCCCTGCCCCCCCCCAGGCCTGGCACACTACCTAAGCTCCTGCAGGCCCCGCCACGTCGGGCCGTGCCGGCCGTTGTGCTGCCCCCTGGCGGCCAGCACCGAGAGGGCCTCGGAGGCCGGAGCCCACCTGGCTGTTGGTGGCCGCTCTAGGAATGTGAGGGGGGGCCTCTCGGTGGTGGTGGTGGTGGCGGCGGCGCAGGCGGTTTCCGCGTGCCCAGTCCCCGCGCCACGCCCAGGGGTGGCTGGCCCCTGAAAGGCCAGTCCCAACCTCGCCTGCCAGCAGCGATGCGTCACAGCCAGCGCGCTTTGCTCTGCACCCTCGGGGCAGCACAGCCTTGTTCCCTGGGGCTTGTGCTGCGGGTCCTTTCTCCAAATCCCCAAGCAAACACAATTGTGCTTACACGAAGGCGAGGCCTCAGGAATTTGCAGGTGATAATAGATACCGAGACTTACTCCCAACCAATGGCTCAAACCAGTTGCAGAGAAGAAAGCCAAAATCGAGGAGAAAGGAATGAAGAAGTTTATGGTCCTCTAATGTTTATGTTTTGGGTGTGGTTTTTTTTGTTTTGTTTTGTTTTTGTTTTTGTTTTTTTTATGTGTATGTGCCTCTGAGCATGTGTGTGTGCACATGAGTGCAGCTCCCAAGGCCAGAGGCACCCGATCCCCTGTTGGCCGTGAGCTGCTTGATGTGGGCGCTGGGACCCGAGCGTCAGTCCTTTGCAGGAGCAGCAAGCTCTCGTGGGTTTTGTTTGTTTT
This sequence comes from Mus pahari, assembly GCF_900095145.1. Classification (NCBI taxonomy): domain Eukaryota; kingdom Metazoa; phylum Chordata; class Mammalia; order Rodentia; family Muridae; genus Mus; species Mus pahari. The sequence continues at coordinate 66,771,594 of NC_034591.1, read as the reverse complement.
CAACATTTATTTTATTTTATGTGTATGAGTGTGTTGCCTGCATGTCTACATGTGCACCACAAAGGTCACAACAAGGTGTTGGGTTCCTTGGAACTGGAGGTATGGATGCACTTTATGAGAGCGACACTGTGTGGGTACTGGGAACTGAATCCAGGCCTTCTTACCGGGTCAGCCATCCTCCAGCCTGTATTTGGAGAGGAAGGCCTTACTAGATGAACCTGGCTGGTCTACAACTTACTATGCAGAGGACCTCACATTTTCAACATCCCCCTGCCTCAGTCTTCCGAGTGCTGCATCACCACACCCATTGATTCTCTCACAATTCTGGAGAAAGTCTCTAAGTTCAGTATGGGACAGATAGGTCCTTCCTGGATGTGTTAGTCTGAGTCCTGCTTCTGTGCCCAATTGAGCTTCAACCGTGCCCCATTCTTATCTTTGAAGACAGGGTGCCTGTAGGCCAGAAGTCTTTCCTTAGGTGAGCCACCAGGAACTACTGTTTAAAAGACGGTTGACAGAATGACCGCTAGACACCCTGTGATTTCATCATAAATTCTGTTTGATGCTAAAGGAACACACCATCCTTTGCCATAACAACAATTTCCACAGCTATATAGAATATATAGCTGCAAAGAACCACTAATAGGGGTGGGGAAGAGAAAGAGTCGTCGAAATTCCCTGCATACTTCCCATTCTCAAAAAGCACTCTACTGTTCTCCTTTGAGCCCACCTGCCCCCATTTTCTTTACTAACTTCCTAGACACCAAGAATTGACTATGGGGTTTATCTCTCACGTCTCCTATTCTTGGATAATAATAAATGACTCACTACTCAGGCTTCATAATTGGTTCATAATAGGAATTGGTTCCACAATTCCTAGAGGGAAAAAGGACCCAGTTTAGGTACAGAAACCTGTAGCCTTGGCAATGGATCTGCTCTCTGCCTGTCTCTTAGCTTCTGATGAGTGCTCAGCAGCGCTTGGCTGTAGACCCACCCGCTTCAGCGGCAGACTCTTCAGTTTCCACGAGAGGCCCCCACAGGCTTTACAGCTGGCAGGGAAAAATCAAGCTCAGTTTACCTGATTTAGGTAACCTGTGCTGGGCCGGGACTTCTCCGAGTCCAGTATCCACTCACTTAATGTTGCCATATCTAAGCATAGCACAATTTTGGGGAAAGTTTTCAGATATCATCTCAGCCCGGAGAGTACAACAATGCTTAAGATGTGTTTTCATGGACCCTCTCTACAAAGTGCGTGTGGCTTCGTGCTTAAGATGGGTTTGGGTTGCCTTAGAAGCAATACCCAAGATAAGGGTCTAGGGAGAATTCTCTAGGGAGAATGACTGAGATAAACACAACCCCTGCGGGAGTCAGGATTTGGCCCTAAGAGAGCATAGAAGTCACTTTAAAGTACAAATAACATCTCTCATATGGTTGAGTTTTATGGCCTAGAAATAATGTTCAAGGTCTTAGGGAAAAGGGGTCTGGGATAAGTAAAAACATAAATTCTGAGAGATCCACACACACAGAGCCCAGCTCATCATACAGCAAAGACTCAACAGGCTGTAAACTGTGTCGATTCTCAGCATTCCAGGAGGACGAGAGGTTAGACATCTCTTTCCTATGAAGGTGGCTGGGAGCTTAACTTTCCCGGCTTCTTCTGTGCCTGTCTGTGCGGACCAGCACCCTTTGCCCTCTGCACCACCTGTAGGATCCTGAAAAGTAAGATAGAGCTGAGATCACTGACTTATGTCAGAGCTGGTCCCAGAGGTGACTCCAGTAATCCAAGCCCTTGGGAGATGGAGGCACCAGAATCAGGGGTTCAAAGTCATCCTCATCTACATGGTTAGATGAAGGCCAGCTTGTGTTTCATGAGACCCTGTCTCAAAACCAAACAAAAGAATCTCAGGAAAGGAAGGAAGGAAGGAAGGAAGGAAGGAAGGAAGGAAGAAAGAAAGAAAGAAAGAAAGAAAGAAAGAAAGAAAGAAAGAAAGAAAGAAAGAAAGA
>NC_034591.1:66765173-66769418 GCF_900095145.1 Mus pahari | reverse complement strand
AGAGAGAGAGAGAGAGAGAGAGAGAGAGAGAGAGAGAGAGAGAGAGAGAGAGACTGGGGTGTAGCCCATGCCTGTAATCCCAGCAATTGGTGGATCAGAAATTCAAATTCATCCTCAGCTACACAGCTAACTTGAGGTCAGTCTGGGCAACATTAGGCCCTGGCTCAACAAACACCCCATGAACTGGGCTGGAAACACAGCCCAGTAGTTAAGAACATCTGTTGCTCTTCCAGAGGAATCGGGGTTTGATCCTACCATTCAGAAGAGAGGAGAGAATCGGGTTCCCCAGAACTGGAGTTACAGATAGCTCCTGAGCCTCGGTGTCCCGACTCCAGGCCTCTGCAAGAGCTCTTAGGCCATCGTCTCTCCCACCCCAAGGAATTCTAACTCATACCCAGGTCACAAGGAAGTCGGGATATAAGCACACCTCATAACTTTGTTTATAAAAAATATTCTCTTTAGCCAGGTGTGGTAGCTTGTCCCATTAACCCCAGCACTCTGGAGATGTTGCTTCTTTTTTTTCTCTCTCTCTTTTTATTCTACCTCAGATATGCCTCACCTCACATGGCTGTTTCCTGCCCCCGGTTCCCTCTTATTAGAAGGATAAGAGCCATAGTGGATTGAAGGCTCTTCTTTTACAATGTGGCCTCAGTTTTTAACTCATTACATCAGCGATGACTTTATTTTCCAGTTAGGTCACATTCAGAGCTTCTTAAAACAAGAATGTTAGCAAAGCAGCTCAGACCTCGGTCCCTCACCTTGTCTCTGGAGGACTCCTGTGGTGTCACCCCAGCCTCCACCAAATGCTTCATCTTCTCCATCTTTCTAATCACTGACATCTTAATCAACTTATCTCCTAGTTAATTCCCCCATCCAATCCCTGCCACTTTTTAGAAATGTCACTAACTCAGGGAATTCTTGAAACCACTCAGTTGGGAGTAACATCTTTCTCTATCTTGTACTGGGCTCACAGCACTTACCACAGTGATAACTAAGGTGACGTTGAATGGCTATGGTATGTATCATACCATGTATACCTGTACGTGTCAGCCTGAGACACATGCAGGCTGACACGGGAAGCCTGTTTCAATAGGACAGGCCAGAGGTAATGAAGCCCACTGCAGATGCCCATCAGGGAGATCTCAGAGGTAGTGGCCCTGTCCTCAGGGGGTCCTAATCTGACTGTCACCCCCCCCCAGGGAGGAGGCAGTGCATATGAACTCACGCTCTCACCCTGACCATGGCAGCCTCACATAATTTCTAAGGCGCTGATTGTGCTTTTAGGTGTTCACCTAAGACAAAATGAACTTCTGAAAGCTTCACTTGCTGACGGGTTACAATGTGTGTAACCCGTCTTTTGCTACTTTGTGGATTCTTCTTTCTTCTACCCTTTCAACCCCCTAACACTAAATAGGAGAGAAAAAACAGACGAGAAAGGGGGCAATGTTGTCGTTAGACTACTTCCTGCTGATTAGGGGCATTGAGTTCCTTGGGGCAAGTTTGATCTTCACTATCAGGATAACTAATTTCTTGTTTCTTCTTTGTACACGACTACTTAACAAATTGTGACCAACAACCTAGCTATCAGGGGTCTAGCTTGTATATACCCTTTGAAAAGTCCCCAGAATTCCAAACTTCACACAATAGCAGGAACTATCTGCAGGTAGCAAAATCACACCTCTGCTAGAGCACAAGGCAAATCATAAGCAGCTGCTTTGGACAGGCTGAAGCAGCCCCATAACCCACACCTGGGACTTAAATGCAAGCACAGTGGTATTTCTGTGTTTTTTAAAGACACCAACATTCTCACTACAGATGCCAGGGCAACAGGCCTGACAGTATAACTGTCCCTGATGGCAGACTCATGCTCCCCATAGGAAAAGAGAATTGTGTAGCTCCTGTGTGTCTGCAGCACCTGCTGGTGACTCTCATGAGAATGAACTTGCAGCTGGAAGGGAGGTAGAGCAGGAAGAATCAGAAGCAAACTCCACCCCTGGGAGGTCTGCGAGTTAGACTCTAGAAAAGCCAAATCTCCCAAGTCTCAGCCTTGAATGTCACCACCATCCCCATGCAACCTGGAGCCTCTTTCAGACAGAGCCAGAGGAATTTTCCATGTCTCTTAAGAGTTTATGAATACTTCTCTCTCTCTCTCTCTCTCTCTCTCTCTCTCTCTCTCTCTCTCTCTCTCTCTCTCTTTTGGTGTGTGTGTGTGTGTGTGTGTGTGTGTGTGCCACAGCACATGTGTGGAGATCAGAGGATAACACAATGGAGCATGCCTATAACCCCAATTTTTTATGTGCATGTAGGCATTCTGCCTGTGTGTATGTGAATCATATGCCTGTGTGTATTTGAATCACATGCCTGTGTGTATGTGAATCATATGCCTGTGTGTATGTGAATCTCATGCCTGTGTGTGTGTGTGTGAATCACACACCTATATGTGTGTGAATCACATGCCTGTGTGTATGTGAATCACACACCTGTGTCAGATTGCAAGGGGCTAGAGTCACAGACAGTTGTGGTTGCTGGGAATTAAACATGGGTTGGTTCTCTTAATTGCTGGCCCTCTTTTCTTTTGTTTTCAGGGTGTTTTGTTTGTTCGAATGTTTGCTTGCTTGCTTGCTTGCTTGCATTTGTTTGTTGTGTTTGAGACAGGCTGTCACAAAATCCACGCTGACCTCAAATTCACTGTGCAGGTAAGGATGACATTAAACTCCTGATCCTTCTGCTGCCATATTTCAAGTGCTGGGACTACAGGCACACAAACCACACCAGCAATCCATCAGTCCCGCAGCTCTGCCGATTTCCATGCAAGCATGCTGTGGGTTGCTTGACTGGCCACTTTATAATCAAGAGCTACTTATGGACACTCGGTGCTGTAGAGTGCCTGCGCGCTTGGCTTCACTCCAGAGTGCTTTAACACCTGTGATAGCAGAAGGACAAGAGCTGGCTATATTGTCAGAGGAGCACTGGGGTCAATGGGGTGGTCATAGGCTTGGCAGCCTCACAAGTGTCGAGCAGAGCCTGTCAGACCTGGCAAAAGCAGTGTCACCGACTGGCTGTTAACTGAAAGTCCAGAGAGATATGATTCTGGTTTTTGGTTTTTGGGTTGTTTTGGGGTTTTTTTTGTTTTTTTTGTTTTTGTTTTGTTTTTTGTTTGTTTTTTTGAGGCAAATCTTACACTATAGCTGTCCTCATGCTTGTGGTGATCCTCCTGCTTCAGTCTCCCAAATGCTGGGATTATAGGTGCAAGTCACCACTTTCAGTTTCATTTGTATTTATTTCTAAAATTATTTTGCCTTAATATATGGAATTGAAGCATGGATTTTTATGTCTCCATCTGTGCACCTATTCGTATACAAATACAAGCATCAGGGTAAACTAAACCCTGGGCGGCCAAGAAAGCACTTCCTGTTCAAGGATGTACAAGAAATGGGTGACAGAGCGACATGGACACTGTGTCAGATGGGAATGGAGTCTTAAATTTCTGTGTGCCATTTAGTGCCGTTTCCATTCTCATTTGTGTGAAACCATGGTCCTTACAAGGGCTAATTAGCTCACATGCCTAAAAAAAGGGGGGGGGCTCAGTTTAGCTGGGTTCAGTTTAGCCTGTAATCCTAGCACTCAGGAGACTGAGGCATAAAGACCAGTTAGAGGCAAGCATGGCTACATAATGTTCCAGGATGCCAGGGGAACATAGACCCTGTTTCAAAAAAAGCAAAAACCAATCAAACAATAAATTTCACATTAAGCATCTGCTGTCTGTTGAGCCCTCCTAAGGTTTTAGGTCAGGTGGCATCTCTGATCCCCAGGCAACCCCTTCTCAGAGGAGGACTGAGGGTGACACTGATCAAAAAGCGAAGAGATGGTTGGTTGTGAAGCAGCACCAGGAAGGACAGCTGACCTCAGGATAATGAGGCCACTGTTCAGCTGTAACGCTGTGCATTCATCGTCATTTGGACAAGTTGCCTCAGTGTCCTGTGTCACTGTCATCCATAGTACCACCACCAATGTTTTAGCCTGTATGAAGGTTTTAGCTCCTACACAGCACCTCTGGAGCCTTGTGGGTACTGAAAGAGAGCTGAGAGTGGAGGCTCACACCTGCAATCCCAAAACTTGGAAGGGAAAGATAAGAATTGAGTGTTGAGGAGCTCAGTGGTTAAGAACACTGACTGCTCTTCCAAAGGTCCTGAGTTCAAATCCCAGCAACCACATGGTGGCTCACAACCATCCTTAACAAGATCT
>NC_034591.1:66747104-66764723 GCF_900095145.1 Mus pahari | reverse complement strand
TGGGATTTGAACTCTGGACCTTCAGAAGAGCAGTCGGGTGCTCTTACCCACTGAGCCATCTCGCCAGCCCCCCAATTGGTTTTTGATTGATCAATAAAAATGCCAGTGGCCGCTGGGCAAAGGGAGACAGGGCGGGACCCTCAGATTTGCATTGGCTAGGATGAGGAAGATAGGAGGAGAGACAGAGAAGCGCCAGTTTTGGAGGATTTAGAGCTGCAGAAGGACAATCATCCGAAATGTAGGTGAGAAGGAATGGGGTCCCCAGAAGGGCCGCCCAGAAGCCTTTGGGCAGCAAAGACTAGGGAGCCACCAGAAGGAGCAGGGCAGCAAAGATAGATCACAGACTTAGAGGGCATTGAGTCAGGAGTACCAGAGGGAAATCCATGAGAGCCAAGCAGAGGATTAGAACTAGGCAGTCTTAGAGCCAAGGCATTTCAAAAATAAGCTAAAGTATGTGTGTGTGTGTGTGTGTGTGTGTGTGTGTGTGTGTGTGTGTGTGTGTCTTGTTTGTTTGTTTGTTTGGAGACAGGTTTCTCTGTGTAGCCCTGGCTGTCCTGGAACTCACTCTGCAGACCAGGGTGGCTTTGAACTCAGAAATTTGCCTGCCTCTGCTTCCCAAGTGCTGGGATTAAAAGCGTGTGCCATCACTGCCTGGAGTGTGTGTGTGTGTGTGTGTGTGTGTGTGTGTGTGTGTGTGTGTTTCATTCTCGGATCCAAAGAGTTCCTGGGCAGGTGGCTGCAAACTCCCAACCTGCCAGGAACACAAAGCTGTGTAGCCAAAACTCACCACTCCATCCACCTTAACTACAGGAATTCTTGTGTTAAAAATGAAACAAATACATAGGTAATGGGCACGCACTTAATGTCAGCAGGAGACAGAGGCTGCAGATCTCTGTGAGTTCCAGGACAGTCAGGGCTACACAGAGAAATCCTGTCTTGACAAACAAGCAAGAAACTATTAATTAATTAATTAATTAATTAATCATAGCAAGGGGGCTGGAGAGATGCCTCAGCAGGGAAGAGCACTCTTGCAAAGGACCTGAGTTAGGCTCCCAGCGCCCACATCAGACCTCACAAACACCTTTAACTCCATCTCTCAGATATCAAACACCCTCTGTTCTTCACAGACTCTTCCACACACCGTACATATAAACTCATGCAGGGATAAATAAACAAAATTTAAAAATCCTTTTTGATTAACAACAAAAAAAGGTAAGTATAAGTATATATACACATACACAAAGCAAGAAAAGAAAAGCTATAGGCATAAACCTGCATGAATCTTAGCTATTGCTATTAAAGTGAAATGTGCTCAGTGGTGGTTTTCAGGTGTAGCTTAGGCGTAGATCATCTGATGGCAAATATAAAGGTCTGTGGTTCAAATGTAGGTATTCTCACCCCTCAGCATGAGTGCTTCTGTGCCCTACTGGGTTCTCCAGTGACGCTCCTCTTCCAGCAAAGCCCCTGAAACCAGGGAAGATGGTGACAGCATCAAGACATTGGGAATTATACCCCTTATCTTGGGAGTGAGTTGCTCACATACATAGTTGAGTTAAATTTAAGTCAGATATGCTGAATGGTGGCACACAACTTTAATCCCAGGACTCAGGAGGCAGACAATTGGGTCTCCAAGTTTGAGGCCATCCAGGTCTACAGAGTGAGTTCCAGGATAGCTGGGGCTACACTAGAAAAACCTAAATTAATAATAAATTAAATTAGACAGAAAGAAAGGAAAATGCAGTACTGTGTGTGTGTGTGTGTGTGTGTGTGTGTGTGTGTTATTCTGACATTTGTGCTTATAGAAAGGGGTGGAATGTTTGATAATGACCCACCTTTGGAAGAACACAAAGGAAGTTGTTAGCTTGCCATTCTAGCTTCATTCCTGTGGCTTTAGTAAAATACCTACACAAAAAAGACAAAAGGGTAGAAAGCATTTATTTTAAGCTCATAATTCCAGGTTACAGCTAGTTCATCATAGTGAGGAGCTTAAGACACATCTTGCCTGTAGCTGTCCTTTGCTGCTTTGTGGGTTCTTCATTTTCCCACCCTTTACCCCTGCCCCCAGTTTCACCCCCTATTATTAGACAGGAGAGAAAGATAGAGGGGGAAAGAAAGAGAGATCTCTGAATCTAATTCCTTTTTTCTTGTTTCTTCTTTGAGCACAACTACTAACAAACCACAACCAACCCCCCCATCACCTCTGAGACCCTAGCATCCATGTATACCCCCTGAAAAGTTCCCAGAATGCCAAAGCTTGCACAATTGCTGAACCTATCTGCAGCTGGCAAAATCATGCTTCTGCTAGAGCGCAAGGCAACTCATAGTCAGCTGCTGTGCGGCAGCCCATATCCCACACCTGGGATTAAAATGAAAACACATTTTTATAATATTTCTTTGTTTTTAAAGAAACCAAAATTCCAGAAATCTCACTACAACTGACATCTTATTCACAGTCAAGAGCAGAGAAATGGAAGCTTACTCTATCTCTTGTTTGTTTGTGGTCAGCTCTGTTTCTCCACTCTTACACAGTTCAGAACCCATTGCCTAGAGAATGGTGCTACCCACAGTGGGCTGGATCTTCTTCCATCAGTTAAGTTGATTAAGACACCTCCTATAGACCTATATATCAATCCAGTGTACAGTCCCTCACTGAAACTCTTCTTTGTGATTCTAAGTTGTAACAAGTTAACAGTTTAAACTAACCATCACATGTAGGCTCAGAAACTGGGTAAATAAACCAACTAGAGGAGAATCTTTAGTGAGTTTGGCCCAAGGACCTTACAGTAGAAGAGTAGAGCTAATTCTATAGTTGTCCTATAACCTACACATGCATGGTGGCTCACATCCCCTCTCCATCACATGCTCAGAAATGGTAATACTAAATAAAATGTTAAATGTTTAAAGCTGGGCATGGTAATACAGGCTAATTATAATGTCCAAACCCTGATTAGGCAACTTAGTGAGACTATAACGAGCCAAACTTTAGCACAACTGAGTCTACGATAGAAGTGCCATTCAAGTTGTAAAACTCAGCATGTCGACAGCGCCATCCGCCAAAACTAAAACTAAAGCCTAATGCATCAAAGTCCCGAGCTCCCAGAAAATCTAAATGCGCTGACCTTGCTTCTTGGCTTCTGTAGTTCTGCTTCTGGCCAACTGTTCCTGTTAACTGAAGTATTAACATACTTCATGGTTTCTATGCTTGAAAGCTCACCCTGAGAAAATGCTACACTGGGATTCCCAACACACAGTTGGTCAACTAATAAAGGACTTCTACTGGCTTAAAGCCCTGTCCGAGCTGACTTCTCTGGTGAATACCCCTAACAAGACCCTGTCCCAAAGAACAAAGAGAGCCGAGGATTAAGCTCAGATAGTAGTGCGCTGGCCCAGCCCCTATGTTTAACTTCCATTACCTCAAACAATTTTCAAAATTTACAAATGTGACACACACCTGTAATCCCAGCCTTGTGAGGCGAAGGCAGGTAACTCGTGAGTTCATCACTTGCCTGAGCTATATAGCAGCAATGTTTGCCCGCTCTCGTTTAGATTGTAAATGGTGAAACTCTTGGTTGTCTTACATTTATGTGTATGTGAGTTAAGCCTGCATGAGTTTATGTGCACCACATGTGTCCAGGTGCCCACAGGAGTCAGAGGGTGTTGGGTCCCATGGAACTGAATCTATGAGGGATTATCTCAATTATGCTCATTGATGTGAGAAGGCCCAGCCTGAAAGAGGGTTAGACCATTTCCTCAGTTTGGATTCTAAATTGTAGAGACATGGAGAAAGAAAGCTGAGAACTAAACATGCATTCATTCCCACTCTGGTTTTGACTGTGAATATGACTAGCCACTATTGAGTTCCTGCCTTGACTTCCCCCAAATGATGGACCATACTGTGGCATGTTAAGCTAAACAAACCCTTTCCTACTAACGTTTTATCAGAGTATGTTGTCACCATGATAGAAATAAAACTAGGACACATTCTCAGAGCCTGAGGATTAAGTCACTGAGAGATAATTGTCAGCCTGAGAAAGAGAGTCAGGCAGTACAGAAATGCAGGGGGTACAGAAATGACTCAGACATGTGCATCTGTGAGCAACCACGGTGACTAATTCAGATAGAACTCACTCTGCTTAACTGTAATCTACAGAGAGAAGATGGATGGACAAGTGTCTCCCTGTCCTCTGAGAAGACCTACACCCTCTGCCACCTACAGGGCTTTTGATTTGTTTTTATTGTTGTTTGTTTAGGCGGGGTCTTATTTATCCCAGACTAGTCATGAATTCACAGGATAGCTGAGGATCACCTTGAATCCTCCTTCCCCCATCTCCCAAGGGCTGGGATTCCAAGCATGCTAGGCTTTAAGTACTATCTGCCCTTAAGACAACAGGGAGGATCTCTTTATAACCAGAGAGGATTTATGTAAACAATGTTTATGTACGCTGTGTAAAGTTTACCCTTGGGTTATTCAAATGCTGCTCTCATACCTTGTTTCAATCCTGACACAGCATTTATACCAAGAATCTCCTGGCTCAAGTTTGTTTAAATAGTTCTTACTATTTATTCTCGCCTTGTCAATAAATGCTGATCACCCAATGGCTGTGCAGAAGGGAGAATAGGGTGGGATGTACACCAGCCAGAGGAGAGAGAGGACAGAGGGACAGAGAGAGGGACAGAGGGGCAGAGGGACAGAGGGACAGAGGGACAGAGGAGACAGGGAGAGAGGGACAGAGGGAGATTCAAATAAGCTTAATGGATGGAGGAACTGGGTCCATAAAGAATGAGTCCAAAGAGCCAGATCAATAATACTATGCAAGCATCATGGGATGGGGCTGGGAGGGAGCCAGATTAGCATAGAAGGTAAAGGAAGATCATTTAACTGCTCAGCTATTAAGGTGCAGCTTTAAATACATCTTAATTTTTCTGTGTTTATTGGAGAATTGCATAAAGTAAAGGAATTCAGCTGCCTGATTAATTAACTGTTTATATTTATATTAAAAAGAATTCATTAAGAGATTTACACTCAGGAAGTCTCTCCTCCACTTCCACCACTGTGTATCAAACCCAGGGCCTTGCACGTGCTAGGTGAAGGACCTACCATGAGCTAATTTCTCAGCTCCAGGTTGTATGTTAGGAAGATTTTTTTACAGTATGATCACAGATTTTGGTTCTACTGTTAGATTCAATCGCTCTCAGCTGTAAGTTAGGGGCAGCCATTATATCTCATGATGTGAAGACTAAGGGAGGCAATTCAATGAAGTATGTGCATCCCAGTCCTTAAACCCTCACAGAAGCTGTGCGTGGAAGAACGGAGAGCACCTGGGTATGAGGGAGCACCTGGGTGTAAGGGAGCACCCGGGTGTAAGGGAGCACCTGGGTATGAGGGAGGACCTGGGTATGAGGGAGCACCTGGGTATGAGGGAGCACCTGGGTATGAGGGAGCACCTGGGTATGAGGGAGCACCTGGGTATGAGGGAGCACCTGGGTATGAGGGAGCACCTGGGTATGAGGGAGCACCTGGGCATGAGGGAGCACCTGGGTGTAAGGGACAGCAGAGGAGCCAGGAAGCTGGGTCCTGTACTCAGACAGAGGGGATGAGATCAGGACCTTCTGACCTGTTTTACCCCTAAGGAAAGGGGGGAGGAAACAGTTACAGCGTAGAGTCAGAAGTGTTAGTACTCCACATTCCATACTCCCTGACAGCACTTGGGATTGAACCCGGGAGCCCAAAAATGCTAAAGACATGCTCAGTGGTTAAGAGCACTTGCTGCTCTCCCAGAATACTCAGGTTTGAAATAGAAAATTTCTGGTTTCTTTGGGGACTCAGTTATGTCATACAATGTTTTGTGAAAGTGAGAGGATGTTTTGTTAAAGCAGATTCACGAGAGGACGTGTGATGTTTAAAAAGACTATAAATATAACCTCATGGGAAGAGGCTCTGCCATTGGTTCGCCTTTCTCTGCCTCACTAGTCGTCACTGATGGCACTCTTGTATTGGTTCACTTTGTTGTGACTTCGCAGAGACTAACTCACCAAAGAACTTGTGATATTCGGGCAGTTTGGCAGAGCCTCTCAGTTTCTTCTGGATCAAATTGAACTGCCAGTGATAGTCTGTTAATGGTGTTTGCTGAGTGGACTGGACTGCCGCTGCTGAATCGAGTTGGCGTTTTGCTAGAGGACTGGACTGCTGACAATGAAGATTGTTATCAACCCAAAGAATTATTTCTAAACATGTCCCTGTTTCCTATTAACTTTTCTGTTGTGGGAAATAGTTAAAAACTACCTTCGAGCTTCCTGAACTACTGCTGGGCACATCAACTCTCTGCCCCATGGGGCCTTGCCAGCCACGCTCTGGTGGGCAATGGCCGACCTGTTTTTATCTCCTGAAGACTCTGACTCAGAACTCTACAATCTCTCCACCCAGCTCAATAAGTTCCCACTGGTGGGTTGCTAACATACCAGCCCCATGCTTCAAATCCCCAGCAGCCTTTGTGGTGCACATTTGGCAAACAGCTTTGCCGCTGTACCTTTCTTTCTTGAACCCAGATGAACTACAGTATGAAGGAAAATGACACACAGACTTAGTTCAGAAACAATGGTAACTCAGTCACTTGGCACAACAACCAAAATCCTAATCTTGTAAGTCTTATTAAATCCAAATCCTCTGGTTGCAGATCCCACCTCTGCAACAAGGAGACACTCGTAGCTACATCTTCTCCTCATGCTATGCCCATCCAAAAAAAGGCCTAATTCTCTCCTGCTTCCTCTCTTCCTCCCTCCAATCCAGAAGTCCCTCCTACTTGCCCAGTGATTGGCTCCTTTATTCATTAGGGGATTGGTTCACAAGAAGTCACCTGAGTACATGTGACTCACTCCTTGTCCACAACCCCTCTCAGGAGAGCAGAATTAGCATCAAAATACAAATAGCACCAGGCTCATCCACACTTTTCTTTTGCACTACCTCTAGTGGGTAGTGGACTGCAAGGGAGATGAAGCATTATTAATCTTTGAAAAATCTAAGCCTACACAGGTTCTATTCCCAGCACTCACAACCATCTTGACTCCAACTGTCGGAATCTGATGTCCTCTTCTGATCCCCTCAGGCACTACACACATGCTGCACATCCTTACATGCAGGCAAAACATCTACAAACATAAGATAAATGAATATTTAAAAAAGAAAGCTAGCTAAGTATTCTCTCACCACCTTCCTCTCTTCTCACTTCTCCTTCCCCCTTCTTTTCCTTGTTGTTGTTGTTTGTTGTTGTTGTTGTGAGAATAACACATTTAGATTCTCCAGGCAATGCCCTCAAGTTCTTGCAGGCCTTTGAACCTGCTTTCCCCACACCTCAGTTTTCCAAATAACTGTCATAAACCTGAACCACCAGGCCCCAGCTAGCGCTTCACTGTTAAATTTTAGCAAGCTGAATGTACTGGTTGGTTTTGTGTCAATCTGACAAAAGCTAAAGTCGTCAGAGAGGAAGGAGCCTCGGACAGGACAAGACCTTCATGAGATCCAGCTGTAAGGCCTTTTCTCAATTAGTGATCAGTGGGGGAGGTGCCATTCCTGGGCTGGTGGTCCTAGGTTTCATAAAAAAGCGAGCTGATATGGACAGTTGTGGCTCACACCTTTAATCCCAGCACTCAGGAGGCAGAGGCAGGCAGATGTCTGTGAGTTCTAAAACAGACTAGTCCATAGAGAGAGTTCCAGAACAGCCAGGGCTACACAGAGAAACCCTGTAGAGATCATCTTTTGTGCACAGTGTAGAAGCATCCACCTGTCAATAAGATGCTGATTGGCCACTGAGCTGAGGCAGGATGCGAAGACGGGATGAACTTAAGGGTTCTTTGGAGAGTCAGTTGTGTTGGATGGCATTTTGCTGGCGCAAACATGTGAAGGAGCATTTTCCTGAAGTGGACACAGGTAAAAGACTAAGTCAAACTCATGAAGGACCCTTTCACTGAAGCAGACACAGGAAAGAGGATGTTCTGCTAAAGCAAGCATGTGAAAGGACAGATGATGAGGGATTCTTTGCTAACAACATGCACGAATTGGTCCATGTTACATTTCATCGTTGAGCTGCATTTGTCAGGACTCCATAGACAGAAAACTTGTGGTGGTGTGCTGCAGTTTTTTCTGGTGGTGAGCTGCAGTTTCTTGCCTCTTCCGCAGACTCAGGCTGATTGGCAGAGCGATGTCAGCTGAGACAGATGCACGTGCTGTGGAGGACACATGATGTTTGAAGGGATATAAATAGGACTCGACAGACAATGATGGAGGCTGATCTTGGCTTGCTTATAGAGTGCAGTGCTTGTTGGTCTTGAGTCTTCACTGAGAGAGGCACAGCTGAGAACTTCTCCTGGCGTTCTTGTTGGTCCTGGTACCTCCTGCTGACTAGAGCTGAGACCGAGACCTGCTGTCTCAGCTAGGTTGCGTCGCTGCTGTTGGTAACTGAACTTCTGGTGTAACCATGAAGTATTTGGGAGTGGATCAAGCTGCCGGTGCTAACCTGAACTGAACTGATGATTTTCAGACAAAACAGATGGGATTTGCTTCAAAGAACCTTTCTAAACAGGTCCACTTCCCTGTATCCTTTCTTTTTCACTACCTCAGTGGGTGGTGGGCTAAAAGGGAGGTTAAATCATTTAAGAACCTTCATTAAAAATAGGATTTGAAAAGATTAAAGTTATACTGGGACATTCAGTGGAGAGAAGGGAATTCTGGCATTGAGTTAGGCAGAGGGAGATTCACCTTGACACAGGAAGACAGTTGCACGAAATTGAAGACCCGGTAACCAGCCACATGGCATAACTTAGACTACTTAAAATGGGGTAAGTGAATTATGAGCTAACCAGGGAACAGGCCAAAGCTATTGGCCTAGGCATTTATTCACATATATATAGTCTCAAGAGTTGTTATTTTGGGGAACTTATGCGTGTATGGGAAACCTCACAGTTACAAAACCCTGTCTCAAAAGCTGAAAGAGCAAAAGAATTAAAGAGAGAGAGAGAGAGAGAGAGAGAGAGAGAGACAGAGACAGAGACAGAGAGAGAGAGAGAGAGAGAGAGAGAGAGAGAGAGAGAGAAATCAGGCTGAGTAAGCCATGGGTAACAAGTCAGTAAGCAGCACCCGTCCATGGCCTCTGCCTCTGCTCCTGCCTCCAGATCCCAGCCTGTTTAACTTCCTGTCCTGACTCCCTTTGGTGATTGTTGAGGCTTGGGTAAAGTGCCAAGGCCTGGCTAACAGTTACCTGGCTCGCAGGCCATTATAAGGGAACTTTCTCATGTGTTTTTGCTGTTACTAGGAAATTTTCTGAGTCCAAGATTGATTTCATAGTCTGTTCTGTTCTGTGCCTTTGGAAACCAAACATGATAAAAGTTAGTAGAACTGTTTTGTATAGTTACCCACAATAAGCTTGGACCAAACCAACCACCCAACAGCATTTCCTACTTTTATGGTATTAGTTGTCCCTGGGATAAACCCTAACATAAGAGAGCACCTATACCTTAGCCGGGCATGGTGGCGCACGCCTTTAATCCCAGCACTCGGGAGGCAGAGGCAGGCGGATTTCTGAGTTCGAGGCCAGCCTGGTCTACAAAGTGAGTTCCAGGACAGTCAGGGCTATACAGAGAAACCCTGTCTCCAAAAACCAAAAAGAGAGAGAGAGAGAGAGAGAGAGAGAGAGAGAGAGAGAGAGAGAGCGAGAGAGCACCTGTACCAATATAATAAACTATTTGGAATAAGACTTCTATTTTAAGTTCCTAAAACCTCCTGAAAACTGACACCTAGTTGGCAAGTTAAAACATGAATGTTACACAAGTCCCATCCTCGTAGACAAGTTAGGACATGAATATCAGACAAAGCAAGTCCCTTGGCACAGTTGAATACCCCAACCAATGAGGGCAGGATAAATGTACAACAAAGGCGTTCCTAAGGAAATCCCCTATCCCTAAATCCTGATTGGCAAAATAGTTTGGCCCAAATGTTTGTGGACTTGGGACTTAAAACCACTGTAGGATCTTAATGCAGGGTCATAGTTCATTTCCTGAAACTGGACCATGACCCTGGTTGACCAGCCCTGGTGCATATGCTCAATACACTATCGATGTCTGAGATTGGTGTTTTGTGTGGTTTGTGAGGCGGTTCCTGGACCCCAACAGTGGGGAACAGCATGTGGAAGTGTCAACCTAACAAACCCCCTTTTTATCCAGCTTGATGTTTTGTCACGTTCTTTGCAGCAATAGAATCCCCAAGACACTGGGGGGGGGGGGGATTCATGAAATTGACATTGACATGAAATCAACCAGTGGCAGAAACAACTGGCATGGCTAGACATTTTCAAGAATCTAACGAAGAGACACTGGAAAGAACCTAGACCCCGGCAGGAGGAGACCAGAGGCACTCATGTCCATATGGGATTGGGAAGACCTGGGAGGCCAGAGCTCCATCGCTATCTCACCACTGTCGTGCACAGAGTGCCACTTCAGAATTTACAGATGTGAGAGAAGCATGGGGGAATCCAGAGTGAAGCCACTAAATTTGGACCATTCAGTTTCTTCTAAACCCAAGCTTTAGATCAAGTTGTTTTATTTTGTATTGTTTTATTTGAGACAGGGTCTGACTGACTGTGTAGCCCTGTCTATTCTGGAACTCACTATGTAAAGCAAGGGGACCTACTCACTGACAGCCTCCTGCCTCTGCGCCCCAGTGCCCATGTGCGCCATCAAGCCTAGTTTTGGGTTCTGTTTATTATAAAAGAATAAAGTTAACTATCTATCCCTGAGCTTGTGCCAGAAGATTGAGACCTGCATAGCAGATCACAGAGCTGGGAAAGCGGTGATCAGCTGGGGGTTTGGATTTGTGGGTGTGAGAATACATTCTGGCCTCTAGAGAGGGGCCAGTATTTTGCAACAAAAAAATGGTTCATATTAATTTTCCACAGCCTGAGAAAATAGTCTCAAGAGCATTCAATTCCATTTGCTCTGATGGCAGCTTCACTAAGCAACCTTCTGTTGGCTGATTTGGTTTCCCAGGTAACCTGAAGGGCAATCTGGCTTATTATGTATCAGTCTTTGAGACTGTAATTAAGAAGGTCTTGAGAACAAAATCAAATCAGGTTCCTGTACAAGTCAAGAGATCTGGCTGCAAATCCAAGGTCCTAAATTCATTCCTGGATGGCTGTACAGAAGGTCAGCCAGATCAGGATTTCTGTGTCCTTTTCTAAGCTAATTGTTAGCACTCTCATGAGGGGAAAGGGCAGAGTGAATGCAAGAGTCAGGAGACACTGGTGAGGGAGAAATAGAACTGCCAGGAACTCGAAGAGTTAATCCTGAGACTTAACTTGTAAGACACATTAGTGAGAGCAGCCTTGGACCCTGAAATTCTCACAGTAAGAAATAAATCCTGAGCCAGGTGGCGGTGGCACACACCTTTGATCCCAGCACTCTGGAGGCAGAGGCAGGCAGATTTCTGAGTTATAGGCTAGCCTGGTCTACAGAGGGAGTTCCAGGACAGTCCATGCTACACAGGGAAACCTTGTCTCAGAAAAACAAGAAAGGGAAAGAAGTCAATCCTTTGGATACAGTCTGGTAAAGGGAAAGAGGTATGTTCAAATTCATTAAAGTGATGCTCATAATATTGCAAAAATAATCCACTTGATAGCATTCTTTTTGTGTATATGGGGCTTATGTGCATGTGAGTACAGGTGACCATGGGGGTGGACACCAGAGTCACTGCTTCCCCTAGAGATGGAGTTACAGATGGTCATGAGCCATATGATGTAGGTTCCAGGAATCTAACTCAGGTCCTCTGGTAGATCAAGGTGTGTTCTTAGCCTCCGAATCCTCTGTAGTCCTGTATTTTACTCTTTAGTTATGTGTCTGTGTGGGTTCATGCACATGAGTGCAGTATCCATGGAGGCCAGAAAGAGGGCTCAGATCCCCTGGAGCTGGGGTCACTATGCTTGTGAGGAGCCTCATGTCAGTGCTAGGAACTGAACTTGAAGTGAACTTGGGTCCTCTGGGAAAGCAGGAAGCACTGTTGCCAATCAAGCCAACTCTCCAGCCCTGCTAGGACTCTACTCTTCGTCCCCTTGTCTCTCTCTTCCTACTTGCCCTTGTAAGGCAAAATTGAACCTGGGATAAATGCTCACTTCCCTAGAATGCTCAATCATGGATATCCATGTTGCTAGAGGGGAAAAAATGTGGTTGTGGCATATTAGTTTCTCAAGACTGCCACAAGAAGGATCCTGTCTTAGGGTTTCCATTTCTGTAAGAGATACCATGACCATAGCAACACTTATAAAGGAAGACAGCTCAGAGGGCTGGCCCATTATTGTCATGAAGGGAAATGAAGTGGAAACTTGAGGATTCTTTGGAAAGACAGTTAGTTAAACGGTGTTTTGCTGGGGCAAACACGTGAAGGAACTTTTCATTAAAGTGGACACAGGTGTGAAAGGCTAATGCAGACTCGTGAAGGAACATTTTACTGAAGCAGACACAGGAGAGAGTATGTTCTCCTAAAGCAGGCATGTGAAAGGATATGTGATGAAAGATTCTTTGCTAACGACATGCGTGTATTGGTCCGCCTCACATTATGTAGTTGAGCTGCATTTGTCGGGATGCCATAGAGAGAAACGCACCAAAAAACATCTGGTGGTGTGCCGCAGTTTGTTGCCACTTCCAAGGACTCAGGCTGATTGGATATGGGTGCTGAGGCAAGACTGGTGCTGAGGCAAAGCATGTGGAGGACACATGATGCTTGGGGGTATAAATAGGACTGACTCCACAGAGTGACGGGGAGAGAGCTTGGCTTGCTGGAGCTTGGCTTGCTGGTACAGCTAGCTGTGCAACACTTATTGGTCTCTCGTCTTTGCTGATTTTTTTGCTTCCCTGAGACACCTGAGAACTGGCATTCTTCCTGATCCCTCCTGCTGACTCAAGCCAAGGCTGAGGCCTGGCTGTTTCTGCTAGGTTGTATCATAGCTGTTGCTCACCTCACTCTACCGATCTGGACTGCTGGTGTGTTCCTGAAGTGTTTGCAAGTGGATTGAGCTACCACTGCTAACCTGTGAACTGAACTGCTGATTTCCAGACAATATAGATAGGAATTGCTCCAAAGAACCTTTCTAATCCGGTCTACTTCCCCTGCCTCCCATCCTTTCTTTTCCACTACCTCTGGTGGGTGATGGGTTACAGGGAGATTAAAATGTTTAAGAAGCCGGGCGTGGTGGTGCACACCTTTAATCCCAGCACTTGGGAGGCAGAGGCAGACGGATTTCTGAGTTCGAGGCCAGCCTAGTCTACAAAGTGAGTTCCAGGACAGCCAGGGCTATACAGAGAAACCCTGTCTAGAAAAAAACAAAAAACAAAACAAAAAATAATGTTTAAGAACCATCATAAAAAACGGGATTTGAAAAAATTAAAGTTACGGGGAAACATGACAGCATTCAGGCAGATGTGGTGCGGGAAAGGTGGCCAAGTCTACATCTGGATTGGCAGGCAGAAGGAAGAGAGAATGACACTGGGCCTGGCTTAAGCTTCTGAAACCTCAAAGCCACACACCTACTCCAAAAAGCCACACCTCTAATAACACCACTCCCAGAGTCTACGGGGACCACTTTCATTCAGACCAACACAATCCCCAAACTGGGTGGTTTGATCAACAGAAATATATTTTCTTTGAACTCAAAAAGCCTGAGGTCACAACAGGTGCCAGCCTAACTGGTTACTCTGAGGCCCTGCTCTATCCTCTGCCTGAGTCTTCACATGATCATTTTTCAACCTTTTAAAAATGGTATATGCCTGTTTCCCACATAATTATGTCTGTGTACCATATGCATGCCTGCTGCCTAGAGAGGCCAAAAGATCCCTGGAACTGGAGTTCCAGGTCATTGAGAGTTGTCCATGTGAGTGCTGGCATCCAAATACAGACTCTCTATAAGAGCAGCGAGTGCTTTTACCAGTGAACCATTTCTCCAGCCCCAACCCCCCCCCAAACAGTTATGTTCTGGGGTCTTAAGGTTAGAACTTGCACATACCAGTTTTGATACCACAGCTCAGTTGATAACGGCTGCTTAACCTTTGTCTCATTTTAAGCCCATGAAGGCAGCTTAGCTGTGTTCCAGCTGTACAGGGGCTCTACATCTAGCGAGGCATCTTCCTTGGCCCCTGGTTGGCTGCTGTATTGGACCGTTTTTCTCCCCTGGTTTTCCATGCTGCAACTGGTGTAACACTGGGCATTGTGAGATCTTTAGCAGTTTAGTCTCAGTTTCTTTCCAAATGAGCATAATTCCCACAATTGAAGTACCAGGATGTTTGGTATCGGAGACCTTTAACTATAGCTCGGCCCGTTTTATATTAGCATGGTACATGTTAGAAGCAATATCAGTAGTATCCCTTATTCATTTGTCCATAGGTGCTGGCCACACCTTTAATGGTCTAATAATGTTTTTACATTTAGTATTTGCATTTTCAAACACCAAAGTCTCTATTAATGTCTAGTATTGAGGTCTGATATGGCTTTGATTACAGTTGAGACTTTGTGAAAAACAAACAAGCACACAAACAACCCATGAAGGCTTCTCTATAGCCTTTTGTTTGGTTTGGTTTGGTTTGGTTTGGTTTTTTGAGACAGTGTTTCTCTGTATAGCTCTGGCTGTCCTGGAACTCACTCTGTAGACCAGGCTGGCCTCGAACTCGGAAATCTGCCTGCCTCTGCCTCCCGAGTGCTCTATTGCCTTGTACAATCTTTGTAAATGAGGTGGACCTTTTCCCAGACTCTTCAACTTGGTCCCAACCTCTTAAAGCCATGAAGTGACACTGTACCACAAAATGTCAAACCGATTCTTTTCCTGTATATCAGAATACCGCTCTTTACCCAGCAACTGGTCTTTTACTATATTCATTCCCATCATTCATTTCACTGTTCCATATTTGAAGCTTCTGCCCTCCACCATGTTAACCATTGCAACTGCAGACTGGACTTTAGTACAGCTGTTACTAATCAATCCCTTCTGGTCTTGGAAAATAATTCTATTTTCAGTAGCCCAGTTATTTAGAATTTGTTCCTATATGAAGTCATAGCCTCGCTGAAACATCTCAGATCTCTCACTTCTGTCGGACGCCATCCTATCTTGTCATAGCCTTGTCCACACCATACACAGGCTGCCTGACCACTGGGAAAGCTGAGTAGCCCAGGCTGCTCCTCTTTTTTGCTTCTCAGGGTCTTAGTTAGGGTTTCTATTGCTGCAATGAAACACCATGACCAAGAAGCAAGTTGGAAAGGAAAGGGTTTATTCATCTTACACTTCCACATTCATTCACCAAAGGAAGTCAGAACTGGAACTCACACAGGGCAGGAACCTGGAGGCAGGAGCTGATGCAGAGGCCACAGAGGGGTGCAGCTTACTGGGTTGCCTCTCCTGACTTCCTTGGCATACTCTTTTGTAGAGCCCAGAGATGGTACTACTCCAACGGGCTGGGTCCTCCCCGCTTGATCACTGAGAAAATGCCTTACAGCTGGAGCTCATGAAGACATTTCCTCAACTGAAGCTCCTTTCTCTGTGATAACTCCAGCTTGTGTCAGGTTGACACAGAAAGCCAGCCAGTACATTCAGGTCCTTCCATTTCTGCCTGCAATTTTTCCAACTGCACAGCCATTCTCCTAACCCTTTTTGAAACAGAAAAAAAAAAAAAAAAAAAAAAAAAAAAAAAAAAGCAAGATCCTGCCTGGAAGCAGAGCGGGGGTATATCTTTCACAGGGGTAGCAGACTCAATACATTGTTTGCTGGCATCTTGAAAAGAAATACCCATTTCCTTGTCCTCTGCCATTTTCTCTATGACATTTGAAATCAAATTTCCCATTTTTATCCTTAATTTTCAAGTCCCACATTTGGGCACCACTTACAGCTGGCATTTTCTATTTTTTCTTCTTTTTTCTACCCTCCTCCACCCTTTTTTGACATTTTCAACACCCTAATACTAGACAGAGAAAAAATGGATCGAAAGGAAAGGGGTCAATGTTATTGTTAGACTACTTCCTGCTGATTAGGCGTGTCCAGTTCCTTGGGGCAAGTTTGATCTTTACCCAACTTCCCCCTGTAAAACAGTCTTCTGTGTGCTGAGTATTCTCCCTTTTATGAGCCAATTCATTTCATTAGGGTTGCTTCCCGGCGCCTGGGTGAGTGATTGTTAACAGGAACACAGTCATCTTAGCAGCAGCACCCTTACATAGAGCCTCTTGAGGCCCTACCCCACCAAGACAGAATGTCGATGGACCTTATCTTATGCAGATCTGATGTCGTCTCACAGTTGCTGACACCAGAGGACAATGGCCTTAAACTGTGTAGCCAAAGATGACCTTGACCAAGATCATGATCCTTCTGCCTCCACCCCACAAGTATGGGGGGATTGCAGCCTTTTACCATCATGCCCGTTTCTATCACTGGAAGATGGGAACCACCTGCTTGTGATGCTGTAAGAAGCCACAAGAATCGATTGCCTTCTGTTTTGTGGGGGCACAGACACCAGTCAGTTGCAGTAACAGGTCTGCCTACACTGTCTCACATTTCAAGTGAGCTGAGAAGGCCACAGGAGTTTCCAGTGTAGCAATGGGAACCTACTCACCTAAGGAACCGCCCTGTAAAGGAAGCGTGCTCTTTTAGAGTTCCCTGGGCTGGTCTCTCCCCTGAGGTTTTAACAGGATAGAAATCTTCTTTGAGTAAAGTGTCTTTGGAGTTGTGGCCAGAGCTGGCATGGTGACTTCAGTGTATTTTGGGAACACAGCCTTCTTTTATCTGTCAGCTTTCCTTAAAATATGGAACCCATTCCGAAAGTCAGCAGCGGGGGCTCCAGCCACCCGGTCTGTATCTCAAGTAGGAAGAAGGGGTGAAATCATAATTACAAAACTGAAAGGGATAAGTGATAGAAGATAATTATTTCTCCGAGTCAGACTGTGTGTGCTTTGTTGTGTGTATGGTTTTTTTATTTTGCCACCTTATCATGGCTAGAGTCATCTGGAAGGAATGACTTCCTTCCTGAACTGGGAAAAACCTCCATCAAGTTGTCCTGTGGCAAGTCTATGAGACATTTTCTTGGTTAGTGATCGATGCAGGAGGGGAGAAGAAACTGGGAAGAAGGTTTAACCACCGGATGGCTGGAGCCCCCGCTGCTGACTTTCAGAATGGGATTCATATTTTAAGGAAACTGACTAAGCTGGGAGTGGGGGGATAGTTGGTGCAAGCCTTTAATCACAGCCCTTTCAGGCAGAGGAGAGGCAGAGAGGGAGAGGTAGAGAGGGAGAGGCAGAGAGGAAGAGGCAGAGAGGGAGAGGCAGAGAGGGAGAGGCAGACAGATCTACAGAACGAGTTCCAGGACAGCCTGGGCTTCATAAAGAGACCCCAACTCAAAACCAACCAAAACAAACCAAAGTTCTTCCATCATGGTTTCTGATTTAGTTTCTACCTCCAGGTTTCTGCCCTGCCTGACTTCCCTCTGCAGTGGACTCCTCCAGGTTTCTGCCCTGACTGACTTCCCTCTGCAGTGGACTCCTCCAGGTTTCTGCCCTGCCTGACTTCCCTCTGCAGTGGACCCCTCCAGGTTTCTGCCCTGCCTGACTTC
>NC_034591.1:66734881-66745914 GCF_900095145.1 Mus pahari | reverse complement strand
CTGACTTCCCTCTGCAGTGGACCCCTCCAGGTTTCTGCCCTGACTTCCCTCTGCAGTGGACCCCTCCAAGTTTCTGCCCTGACTTCCCTCTGCAGTGGACTCCTCCAGGTTTCTGCCCTGACTGACTTCCCTCTGCAGTGGACTCCTCCAGGTTTCTGCCCTGACTGACTTCCCTCTGCAGTGGACTCCTCCAGGTTTCTGCCTGACTGACTTCCCTCTGCAGTGGACTCCTCCAGGTTTCTGCCTGACTGACTTCCCTCTGCAGTGGACCCCTCCAGGTTTCTGCCCTGACTGACTTCCCTCTGCAGTGGACTCCTCCAGGTTTCTGCCCTGCCTGACTTCCCTCTGCAGTGGACTGTGATCATCACATAAGCCTCTCTTCCCCACCTTACTTTTGGCCATGGTCTCTATCACAGCAAGCTGAAAACAAACTAGAACAGAGTATAGGTTGTCTAGTGAAGGTCTACAGATATGTCTAATGAAGTGGTGGCCTCAGGATCTATCCCACCCTCATCTGTGCTGTTATCTCTGCTTTTTAAAAAGCGTGAGTTAGGTTAGCCCATGATGCATGCATGGCGGTCAGAGGATGACTTTTGGAGTCAGTTCCCCTTCCACCGTGTGTGTCTTGGGGGTTGAATTTAGATGGTCAGACTGAGTGGCAAGCACCTTTACCTACTGAGCCACATCCACCCCCCTTTTTTTGAGACAGGGTTTCTCTGTGTAGCTCTGGCTGTCCTGGAACTCACTTTGTAGACCAGGCTGGCCTCAAACTCAGAAATCCACCTGCTTCTGCCTCCCAAGTGCTGGGATTAAAGACATGCGCCACCACGGCCCGGCAATCTCCCCCTTAAAAAAACAAACAAACAAACAAACAAACACCCATAAGGTATGGCAAGTATTTGGAGTCACAGTGCTGTAGAGCCCTAGGATGCTATGCACTTGG
The DNA here is from genome assembly GCF_900095145.1 of Mus pahari. Lineage (NCBI taxonomy): Eukaryota > Metazoa > Chordata > Mammalia > Rodentia > Muridae > Mus > Mus pahari. The sequence continues at coordinate 66,744,971 of NC_034591.1, read as the reverse complement.
TGAAAATGTGTAATGTCCACCTGTGTGCTGTAGATGGCTACCCTGGCAGCAACATCATCTCCCTGGTAAAGATCTAATATATGAATTCCTACTGTTCTCCAGAGCCAATCACAGCTCTTTCCTAGTGGATGAATGGCATGTTTTCATTTTGTTTTTATGACCAGGAAGCTTCGAGATGCTCTGTATTTCACTGTGGTAACTTCTAACCCGGACTTCTAGAGCATCGTCTGTGAGCTCACCCAGAACGTCTGCTCTTGTCTTTATGTACTTGTTAAACAGGTTAGTATGGTATTGTAAGCTCCAGATCCCGTTTCCCTTAAAAGTGAGCTTGGTATCAACAAATAAAGTCAGTACAGTAATTATTAGACACAGGAACACTGACCAAGCCTGGGATGGATTTTCGCAAGTCCTTCAAAAAATTACTGTAACCAAAGTGATAAAGATGAAGCATAAAAAATGTCACAAGAAAATAGCTAATAAAAAAATAAACAAAAATGTCATGGTAATAACTCGTCCTGTTAATCCTTAATGCTAGTTAAAGAATTTCACAAGTCATTGTACAAAATGGACTACGCTGAGGGGGGAGGGGAAGGCAGCACCTGGATTTGAACCAGGGATCTCTAGATCTGCAGTCCAACTCCTTTACCCCTAAACTACATCCCCAGCCACAGGGCATTGTCCAGTAATACTATCTTCATGATCATTGACCTCTCCAGCAGAGCATTGGCTTCAGTGTCCTTTGGAGACCATTCAAGATGTTCTTCTGCTCACACCTGTAGAGAGAATTCTAGAATTTTGGTTTCTTAAAACAAAACAGAACAAAACAAAACAAAACAAAACAAAAATATTATGAGTATACTTTTGCTTTAATCCCAAGTGTAGGGGTGAGGGGCCGCTTCGGGCTGACTGTGATTTACCTCCTGCTCTAGCAGAAGCATGGTTTTGCCAGCTGCAGGTAGTTTCTGCAATTGTGTGACATTTGGAATTTTGGACACTTTTCAGAGGGTATATCAATGCTAGAGCCCCCATAGGCGGGCGTTGTTGGTTGTTCAGGGGGGTTGGTTTCGTGCTCAGAAAGAAACAAGAAGAAAGAAATTCAGGGATCTCTCTCTCCCCCTCTATCCTTCTTATCTAGGGATAAAGGGTGGAGGGGGAGGGAGGGTGGAAATGTTCTTTTGCAACAAAGTAGCACAGATCAGTGACACACCTCGACCAAGGTCAGACCTGCTTCCTTCCCTTAGTCTGCCCACGCGCTGGTACCCACACACCCCGGTCCTGAATGCTTCCTCACTCCCCCCCACTCTCACCACTACTGGATACAAAAAGATCTCTACAGTGCTTTTTATTCTTTTGCATCTTTCTCTACATCCCACTTGTTTCCATTTCCTTTCACAGGGGACTAGGCCATAGAAAAGCTGTTCTGGGTGCCAGGAGAGGCATCTATGAGACCCACTAAGTTATAGCTTCTTCATATTTGAGGGAAAGCACGTAGGTAAGAGTGGAGCCGGATGTTAGCAGAACTGGAGAGCCCAGGATAGTCATGGAGACTGCTTACTCGGGGTCTTGAAGAGCATCTGCTTTAACGAGTGTTCCACTATTAATCTGGGTGTGTGGCACTCTTCTCTAATCCCAGTACCGGTAGTAACAGGAGTTCAGGAGTTCAAGATCATCCTTGGCTTCTTGGTTAGGTTTTTGGTTTGTTTGTTTTGTTTTGTTTTTGTCAACTTGACAAAAATTAGAGTATCTGGGAGGAGGAGGTGCGACTGAGAAATGCTTCTGTAAGACTGGTCATCTGCTTCAGTCCCTGTCTCCACGTCCCTGCCCTGAGCTCCTGTTCTGATTTCTCTTCATAATGGACTTTAAGCTGTACGGTGAGATAAGCCCGTTCCTCTCTAACTTGCTTTTGGTCATGGTCTTTATCAAAGCAGTAGAAAGCTAACAAAGGTTGCTAAGGAGAGTTATGTATAAAGCGGAGGGTTCTAGAGCAGGTCTGCTGCTGCTCTGTACAGACGGAGGTCACAGGCTGCTAACAGATTGCCAGGTGCTTTATTTCGAGGGGTGTGTGCATAGTCCAATCTGAATTGGAGTCCAGGTTGCTAAGCTATTCTGTTTGCCTGCCTCAGCAGGTGGCAACTGCCACAGCTTCTGCCTCCTGAGGTACTTAGAGCCAGCAGCACTTAGCATCGCCCATCAGCTTGGAGCACCTCGTCCTGGGAGACTTTTGACTGTCCTCAGGCCACTTCCACGTACAGTTGCTCCTGCTTTAATGGTCTACAGCTGAGCAAGACTGTAGTGAGAAGTCACCACACACACACACACACCCCACACGAAATCTATATAGCACCTTCTTGATCTTTGAAGAAGCTGCCAGTTCAGCTCTCCAGCTTGATTTTTTTCTGTGTCCTGCAACCAACGTACATTGGCTTAACAGATAAAAGCTTGGATCTGAGTGCCACCCTCAGAATTCTCAGTTGGAGGGATTGACTCCCTAAAGTTGCCTCTGCCCTCTGGACATGTGCTGTGACACACACATATGAACACATAGTATCGACACACAATAATAAGAAAGTAAACAATGTAAGAAACTGTAGCCAGGCATGGTGGCACACCCCTTTAGTCCCAGCACTCAGAAGGCAGGGGCTGGCAGATTTCAGAGTTCAAGACCAGCCTGGTCTATAGAGCAAGTCCCAGGACAGCAAGGGCTACTCAGAGAAACCCTGTCTCATAAAACCAAAACAAAAAGAAATTGTTAAATATATATATATATATATATATATATATATATATATATATATAGTAGAAAGGGGAGTAGTTAGAAAGGAAAGGGATGTCAGTGGGAGTGGAAGGTCTGAGGATAGTGATGGGGTGAAAATGACGAAAATATATTATTATATACCTGTGTGAACACCCATCATGAAACTATTATTCTGTAATTATATACAACTAATATATGCCAATAATTACTGAGGGACCCCTGGTTATCAAAGCAGTAGAAATCCAAATCCAGATGCCATCTTTGAATGGATCTTTCTGGAGCCATTTTAGCCTTGAAGCTAACACATCAGGCTGGGAAATCTCGGCTCAGAGTCCATTTGGGAAAGTTCAGCTCCTTTGACTTTGAGTGAACTGTGGTGGTTTTAAAGTCCACTTACAAGTCTTTGATATGTCTCCTTGAAGGCTATGAAGCTCAGGTGACCTTCTTTTGAATGTGAGCTGCCTTGGCAACACCATTCTAATGAGTAGGATGTAACAGAAGTGAAATTGTCACTTCTGACCCAGTCACAGAACGCATTGATGACATCTGCTATCCCTTGGATCTCTGGGAGAAGTCAAGGGAGTGCCATGGGGACACATGGAGCTGCTCTGTGAAGAGCCCCACATAGCAAAAAGGGAGACCTCCTTCCCGTACCAGCAAGGCACTAAGTCTTTTTTCCAACAGCCATAGCAGAGGGACAGCTTGGAAGGGTTTCTCCTGGAACAGCTGCCTGTACCCTCACGAGAATCCAAAACCAAGATACCTCTTCCCCACATTCCCAGCCACTGGAATCTTAGACACAGAACGTGCCCTAGGATGTCCAAGTGCCTGCTTTGTCAAACTATGAAAAGCTAAAACAAAATTTGAAATTCCAAGTGCCTCAATTTTGGTTCCCCATTCTGCCTTTGCTTCTGGGGTGTGGGAACTCCACCAGACAGATGAATCAGGAAAGCTAGACTGCATTCACCCTGTGCTGCCATCCGGTACTCAGCTCGTAGGAAGCCCCATCAGTGGGTGGGAAAACACAGCCTAAGATGTGGACCTCAGCCCGGGTGAGAAATGGCTCAGGCCGAGGCCAAAGCTGGGGTTCGCTGAACTCAGAGAGATCTACCTGCCTCTGCTCCTGAATATATATAATGAATGAATATATATAACATATTCAATACAATATACATTTAATATATATAACAAAATATTTTTAGAGGAACCTTAGAATTACATTTATTTCCCCTACCCAGGCAAAGCTTGTCAATAATTTAGTTGGAATTCAAAGAATCTGTTAAGTTAATTCTATGAGATTTAAAGCATTTTATAAATGGAATACAGAGTGCTTTATTTTATCTATTTAGTGTACAATATCCCTTGAGGTTTTAGACTTTCCCAAGTGGAGGAAATTCTGTCAGTATTTTGATTGAGTTACTTCTAATGCTTCATATTTTATTCTATAATAAATGTAATTTTATACAATTGATGTTTTCTATTGTGCCTGAAATATAGAAATTGACAAATGAGATTTTTTTTTCTCAGTTGTCATTACTATGGTGAAATTCACAGAACATATAATTTACTGTTGTTATCAAGTGTAAATGCACAGTTCAGTGATATTTTTAAAAACTCCATAACGTTGGAGGAGAGGTGAAGTGATCGAGAGTACCTCCTGCTCTTGCAGAGGACCCAGGCTCAGTTTCCAGCACCCACATATGTGTTGGCTCACAAACACTAATTCCTCTGGTTCCAGGACCTCTGAGGGCATCATGCACACACTTAGTACACATATATGCATATAAACACTCATACACATAAAATAAAAATAAAAAAAATCTACAATGTGAGTTGGAGTACACACATAAGTAGAAACAATAAAATTTAAAAACCCAGACTGTTCTGTAGCTAACAGCACCATCACTGTGTATCTCTTTCCATAACTCATCCTTCCAAATTGAGACATTATTAAGCTCCAAGTCTCCAGCCTCCCTCTTCCCTGCCCCTCAAAGCCAGTGTACTTTATATAAACAGAACCCCACAGTTTGTGTGTGCACTGCCCTGTGCACCTTTTATTTTCTCATTTATTTGGGGTGTGTGTGTGTGCGCACCAGCCACTGCATACCATGGAGGTCAGAAGACAACTTAAAAGGGAGTCCGTAGAGTTCGAGGCCAGCCTGGTCTACAAAGTGAGTTCCAGGACAGCCAGGGCTACACAGAGAAACCCTGTCTCGAAAAAAAAACAAATAAATAAATAAAAAACAAAAACAAAAACAAAAACACTTGAATTAATATTTTGTCATACATGTACACTACATTTTGCTTGTTCATTATCATTGCTGCCCATGTTGCTTTTGTATCCTGCTACTGTGAATAAACACCACAGTAAACCTAAGTTGGATTTCTTGTCCTTTACCTCAGTTGTGCTGCTCTCTTACCAAACCCCAAGGCCGAGGGATCTTTGAGCTTAAACCTAGTGTGTAGATCAACAAGGAGAAACTATTTTGGTCGTCGCTTTTGTCACCTGTGTGGGGAAAGAAAAAGCTCAAAAGGAAATGAGACTACGCCCTGTGCAAGGGAGGTGAAGTGTCAATGAGCCAGGTCATCTGTGTCCTCTGTGCTTCCAAGCAGATGTTTCAGCTTGCTCTCTCTCTCCCTCTTGTGGACACCTACTTACTGATTCTGATTTCTTCGTCTCTGAAGAAATATCTTATGAAATGTTCTTCTTTTCCCACATCATAATTTTTTCTTCTAAACAGTACTTACCACATACTTAAAAGAACAACCCACAACCATGGGATGACAAGGGGGCACCCGGATTTGAACCGGGGACCTCTTGATCTGCAGTCAAATGCTCTACCACTGAGCTATACCCCCTGCTGGCAGAAAGCGTCTCTCTGAACCTATTTACCTTACCTTTCCTGTTATGGCCACACTAGCCGTGAATGAGTCACATTAAATTTTAATGGATACAAAATAAAAGGAATTTACTGGGCCACAACAGTGGAACTATCAGAGAAACCAATGAATATCAAGAATTCAAACGCTAGAACTCTGCCTCTCTAGCTTTGCTTCCCTACCTTTTTTTGTTTGTTTGTGTGTTTGTGTTTGTGTTTGTTTTTGTTTTTGTGTTTCTGGTTCTGGTTCTGGTTTGGTTTTTTGTTTTGTTTTGTTTTTTATGGCAGGGTGAGATATTGAGACAGGGTCCTACTATACAGCCCAAGTTGGACTTAACTGTTTTCCTCCTGCTGCCTGAGTGCTGGGGTTATAGGTATATGCCACTGAAACCAGCTTTGGTTCCTTAGTAAGTCAGCTTTAATGTTTCACAGGCGTCTCTCCATGCGGTAGAGATAAATAACCTCCAGTACCTGTAAGCTCACACCTCATACTTAGATCTCCAGAAAGGAGGCTTCTACCTGACTTTGGTTGGTCTGATGTGGTTTCTGCTCCTATCCATGCTGCACAAATGCAGGCACGGGACACAAGAGTGGTGTGAAAGGCCTTGGGTTTCAATCTCAGTGATAAAATACTATAACCAAAAGCAGCTTGGAGAAGAAAGCTTGGCTTCTCTGTCCCAATCACAGCCTGTCATTCGAGGGACATCATCGCGTGAACAGGCAGGGACAGAAACATGGTGGCAGGAACTGGAGCAGAGAGGGACAATGCGGCTCACTGCCTTCTCGGTTTCCTTTCTTTTACAACCCAGTACCACCTCCCCAGGGATGGCACCACCCACATCAATCATTAATTAAGAAAATGTTCCAGAGACTTGCCTACAGGGCAATCTGATGGAGGCAGTTCTCAGCTGAGATTCCTTCTTCCCAAGTGCATTGTCAAGTTGACAAAAACTAACCTGGACACAGTTGCACTTAGAATATGAGTTCAGAGTGGAGAGAAACCGTTAATCTCCAAAAGAAGTCACGGGTAGCTAAGTGCAGCGGGGCCAGGGTTAAGAGGCCACCACTGGCCGGGCGTGGTGGCGCAGGCCTTTAATCCCAGCACTCAGGAGGCAGAGGCAGGCGGATTTCTGAGTTCGAGGCCAGGTCTACAAAGTGAGTTCCAGGACAGCCAGAGCTACACAGAGAAACCCTGTCTTCAAAAACAAACAAAAAGGGCTGGTGAGATGGCTCAGCAGGTAAGAGCACCGGAAGGTGCAGAGTTCAAATCCCAGCAACCACATGGTGACTCACAACCATCCTTAACAAGATCTGACTCCCTCTTCTGGAGTGTCTGAAGACAGCTACAGTGTAAATAAATAAATCTTAAAAAAAAAAAAAAAAAAAAAAAAAGAGGCAGAGGTCTTAGGGGCCACGGTGGTCTAGGCTGTGGCTGTGGTCGAGGCTGCGGGGCTCGTGGAGGTAAAGCTGAAGAAAAGGAGTGGATCCCTGTCACCAAGCTGGGACGCCTGGTTAAGGACATCTCCTTGGAGGAGATCTACTGTTATGGAATCTGAGATCATTGACTTTTTCTGGAAGAAGCAGACTCGGGCTGGCCAGCGGACCTGCTTCAAGGACTACAATTGGGGACTACAATGGTCACGTTGGTCTTGGCGTTAAGTGCTCCAAGGAGGTTGCCACTGCCATCCGAGGGGCCATCATCTTCAAGCTTTCCATCGTCCCTGTGCGGAAAGGCTACTGGGGGAACAAGATTGGCAAGCCCCACCCTGTTCCATGCAAGGTGACAGGCCGCTGTGGCTCTGTGCTGATGCATCTCATCCCTGCCACCAGAGGCACTGGCATTGTCTCTGCTCCTGTGCCCAAGAAGCTCCTGAGGGTGCCAGTATAGATGACTACTACACTTCAGCCAGAGGCTGCGCTACTACCACCCTGGGCAACTTTGCCAAAGCCATCTTTGATGCCATCTCCAAGACTTACTGCTACGTGACTCCCGACCTCTGGTAACAGACTGTCTTCACCAAGTCTCCTTATCAGGAACTCACTGAAAATCCACAAGTCTCTGTTCAGAGGACCCAGGCTCCAGCTGTAGCTACCACATAAGGGCTTTTATACAAGAAAAATAAATGAATTAAGTCTGCTAAAAAAAAAAAAAACCTAAACACTGAGTTTTTGCTGGGTAAATAAATGATGACTGTCAATGACTGTGGCAGTAGGCTTTGGGTGCCTCCATGAAACAGAACAATAGATTATTTAGTCTTCTGATACCAGGAATCCTGTGGATGTTTGAGCTAAGGGGGAAGGAAATGCCTATTGTGGGACAAAAGTAAAAGCAATTGTGAGTTGGATGCTTTGGAGACCACCGGAAGAGGGGATGCTCTTTAGCGGTGAGCATGGCTGGAGACCAGGCTATTCTCTTTGTTCTTTGGAAAGATTACCTAATAGATAGGAAGGTGGGAGGGACAGGGGGAAGATGGCTACAAGAACAATGGGAAACAGTGCCGTAAACAGGCTTGGAATAGCTGTGCACTTCTGAGAGGCAGGAGAGGAACCTAGAAGGGAGATGCCCAGACATAGTGTTTGTGGTACAGTGGGGACACCCCCCCCCCTGCAAAGACAGATTTAATAAGTATCTGAGTTTTCACTGAAATTCTGAGGAGATAAAGGGCCATCCGACCGGCCAGTGGTTTGGGGTCCTGAACTACAAGTTCAGAAACTGGGGCTGGAGTCCAGATGTTCTGAAGTCCGGATGCTCCACTCCCTCCGGGGTTTCCCACTTGAGTATCCTTGTGTTTCAGTCACACTACAGCTTTCTGGGCAACCAGGCAGTGTCTACACTTGTGTTCACCATGGGGCAAGATCACTGTCACACTTCGAATTGTGTTGCCTACAAAGGTTTGTTGAAGCCGCGTGTGTGGTGGGGCATGCCCCTGCTCCCGGCACTTAGGAGGATTGAGAGTTCAAGGCCCTCTGGATTACCTGTGACTGTCTCCAAAAACAACAAAACATGTCGACGTTCCAATCTGGTCTCTGACTGTGCTGTTCTTTGGAAATAGCAATGTACAACTGTACTTGATAAAGTCAAGAGGAAGTCAATAGGCCAACTGGTATCTTTGTGAGGGGAGGAGAGACACAAACTCAGTCATAGAAAGGATAACACATGAAGAAGATAGATATGGGGCTGATCTAGTCTCTAAGGCAAAAAATTCCAAGAATTGCTAGCCATCCCCAGGAGTGAGTAAGAGGGGGTAAGGAAAGAAACTGAGCCAGCCTTCACCTTGAGGCCACACCTCTGTTCTCAAGAAATGGGAGATTAAACATTTACTGTTGAGGCCACCTAATTTGTGACACTTTGCTACAGCCACCTTAGGAAACTTGGGTCCAGGTGGGGGTTCTCTGGCCAGAGCCTTGACCTGTAACAAGAACAGTGATGCAAACCTGGTGCCTCCTGGATGCTAAGCATCAGCTTCTCCGGCTTCACTGAGCTACTCAGATGTATGGGATTCTGGGGTGGCACCTTGTCTGGCCAGAAAATAGCTTTCCCTGGAGCCTTACTCTCAAAACAGGCAGAAGGCTAAGTAAGTGGTACTACAGAGAAAATTCCACTCAGATTAGAGGAAAGCAAATAGCATCAACAATATGTGATGCTAAGCGCAGCCTTGGCACGCTGGAGCGTTCACAAATGGTGCAAAACCCATCCTCATATCTGCAGGCAGGAATGTGAACCAGGAGCCCTCAGGCTTTCTTCCAGCCAGCCTACCCCAGAAAGAGAGCAGGAAGCTACAGTACTCTGTGCTGGTGGTGGAAGGGCTGGTGAGCCAGAGTGTGGTCTTACTCGCTCACATAACTGGGCTCACTAGCTCCCCAGCAGGAAAATTTTCCCAAGACAGGGTTTCTCTGTGTAGCCCTGGTTGTACCAGAATTCACTCTGTAAACCAGGCTGGTCTCACAGATCCACCTGCTTCTGTCTTCTGCCTCCTTCCTGGCTGCTGGGATAAAAGGTGTGTACCACCAATCCTGACCAATTTGGGGGGGGGGTTACGTGTATAAATATTTTCCCCATATGTATGTCTTTATACCACACACATGCAGTGCCTGTAGAGGCTAGAAGAGGGTGATAGATTCTCCTCTGAAATGGAGTTACAGGTGGTAGTTAGCTATCATATGAGTGCTGGGAATTAAACTCAAAACCTCTCAGTGCTCTTAACCTCTGAGACATCTCTCCAACCCTTAGAGAGAATGTTTTAATAATGGAGATAAATGCTCCATAAATATTAAATGTCACTTTATAAAAAAAAAAACTCCGTGTCAGATGAGTGTAGTGGCACATAATTTTAATCCCAACATTCAGAAGGTGAAAGCAGAGGCAGAGGCAGAGGCAGAGGCAGAGGCAGAGGCAGAGGCAGAGGCAGAGGCAGAGGCAGAGGCAGAGGCAGAGGCAGAGGCAGAGGCAGAGGCA
>NC_034591.1:66732685-66734871 GCF_900095145.1 Mus pahari | reverse complement strand
GCAGAGGCAGAGGCAGAGGCAGAGGCAGAGGCAGGAGGATATCTGTGAGTTCGAGGCAAACCTGGTCTACATAGTAAGTTCCAGGACAACCAGAATTACATAATGAAACTGTCTTGTCTTGAAAAAAGAAAAAACCAAAACCAAACCAAAAGAATCCAGAAAACTCCATGTCACATAAAAGTAAAAAACAAAATTCAAAGTCCTGAGTTATTTCACTGGAACCCAAGCAATGCCTCCTTATGATCTGTGGCTGCTTTCCTATGTGAGGGCAGAACTGAGTGGGTGCATTGAGATGAGAAAGTTTATAAAGGTAGGTCTGGATCTTCTGGCACTGAGGGTATAGCTCAGTGGCAGAGTGCTTCCCTAGCACGTGTACAAGTTGTTGGGTTGTACTGTAAACAAAAGCATTATATTGCAATGAAAAACTTACCAAGAGAAAAGAAATCTCCAGGACAATGTGAGTCGCTCACAGTGTGCAACTGACAGTCAGGGGGAAAGAGTGACTTACATATGTGTGAAAAAAGATCTAAAGAGACATATAGAACCTAGCAAGATTGGCCCTTACAGGGGCTGAACTAGAGCTAGAGGGATCTCTTTGTATACTGTTTGCTTTTAGAGACAGGGTCTCCTACAAAGTCCTGGCTCTCCTGAAACTCACTACATAGACCAGGCTGGGCCTCAAACTCAGAGACCCTCTGCCTCCTCAGTGCTGGGATTAAAGGGGGGTGCCCACCATGCCTGGCTTCCTTGTATATTCTTGTACCATTTGAATATATATTTCATATATATATATATATATATATATATATATATATATATATATCACATCCACATATATCTTAAAATTTTTAAAGTCTATTATTTTCACATGGGAGGCAAAGGCAGATGAATCTCTTGAGTTCGAGGCCAGCATAGTCTGCAGAGTGAGGTCCAGAACAGTCAAGGCTACACAGAGAAACTCTGTCTCAAAAAATTAATAATAATTAAATTTTAACTTTAAAATGCATGACATTTTGCATGTATATATATGCACCATGTGTGTGCACACATATACTATCGTGTGAAGAAGCTAGAAGAGGTCATGGGATATTGAGAAATAGGAGTTATATATGGTTGTGAGCTGCCATCTCGACGCTGGGAATCAAACCCAAGTCCACCAGACGGTCTTTCCAGCTCCTTATTACCCATCTTAAAAGGAAGAACGTATTAAAATAACAAAGCTCCAACATAGTCTAGGAATTGCCTTTTGTGTGCTATGGCAATAAATACTTTGTCCCTTTGTCCTCTCTTCTTTCCCCATTGGCCATTAGTGTTCCCACATAAACGTGTACATTCTCTTAATGTAAAATATAAATAATGGTGGGAATAGCTTAGTTGGTAGAGTGATTGCCTAAGCTCTAGGTGATACATGCCTATAATCCCAGCACTGGGTAGATCAAGAATTCAAGGTCATCTTTAGTTACATAGTGAATTCAAGGCCAGCCTCAGCTACTTTGGACCCTGTCTCAAAACAGACAACAAAATATGGAGCCAGTCACAGTGGCAGTAGCACATGTCTGTGGTGATGCCCGCAGAGGAGGCCAAGATCGGAGGATCAGATTAAAACTGGGACGGGGGAGTGGATAAGAGCACAAACACGGACACCTAAGTTCATGATCCCTAGCACTTTGAATCCCCAGACACCACACAAAAAGCTAGGAATCGCTGCATGTGCCTGTAACCCAACCTTAAGGGGTGGAGACAGGGATCTCAAGAGCCTAGAGGAGACAGCAAGTTTCTGCTTTAATAAGCAACTCTGCAGCAAGGCAAGGCAGAAAGGCTATGTCCTTATGTCCTATGTCCTGCTCAGGCCACTGTATTCAGGCCTTTATCTACGCACTTGAATGCATGCAACACACACACACATACACACGTGTGCAAGTGTGATGGGGACCCTGCATGCCATGGCACACGTGCAGAGGTCAGAGAACAACTCTGGAGTCAGTTCTCACCATCCACTTTTATGGTTGTCTTAGTTAGGGTTTTACTGCTATGAACAAGGCAACTCTTAATATGGACAAAATTTAATTGGGGCTGGCTTACAGGCTCAGAGGTTTAGTCCATAATCTTCAAGGCAGGAACATGGCAGCATGCAGGCAGGCATGGTGCAGCAGAGCTGAGAGCTCTACTTTTTTTTTTTTTTTTTT
>NC_034591.1:66715378-66730040 GCF_900095145.1 Mus pahari | reverse complement strand
CACAGTGACACACCTACTCCAACAAGGCCACACCTCCTGATAGTGCCACTCTCTGGCCCAAGCATATACAAACCATCTCAATGGTGGATTCCAGGGATCCATCTTGAGTCATTAGGCTTGTGTTGCAAAGTGGCAATTGCCTTACTCACTAAACTATTGCAATAGCAAAACCACGTATGTTTTAAAAATAATATGACTAATAAAGTTTTCAAATCCAGTTACATGTGAGCTATTATAAAATACAGGTAAAAATACAGGAGCCACGGATGTACACAGTAGTAGTACTTGCCGGATATACCTAAGGCCCTAGGTTTGATCCCCAGCACTGGAAAAACAAACAAACAAACAAAACAAAACAAAACAAAAAGTTTATTTGTGCTGGTAGTCTAGCTCAGTGGTAGTCAACCTGCCTTATATGTGTGAGACCTAGGCTTTAATCCTGAACACTGAGAGAAAAAAAAGAAGGGATTCTTATTTACAATATCCAGGCATAGTGAGTTTAACTTGTGGACATACTGTTTTTAGTACTAGTGTGATCTGTTGTTATTTACAGAATGCCCCATCATACCCTGCCAGACTCGGGCATTGTATACCTGCTTCCATCATTCCCCACCTTCCGTTGAGGACTACATGTCCCGGTTACCTGTGTTGCTCCATTACCAAGTGCAGAGCCTAGCACAGCACTCAAGATCAGCAATATTTCTAAAGTAACAAGGGAGGACAATCCAGAATCCTGATAGAAAACTGAGCAGGCCTTGTCAGCATCTGCAGCATTCAGCAAATCCTCAGGAATGTCCACAGGGATGTTGACTACCACCGAGGACGGTGCAGCCTGTTCCTGCCAGCCTACAGAGTTCACTCTGCCCATGCAGTCTCCCAGCCATCAGAAGCTTCCCTACCCAAAGGCCCCAAACAGTCCTTGGGTGTCTGCATAAGCAAGTTACAAAAGCCAAAACAGCAGTTAGTCAGAAGCAGATGGCCAAGGCTGTCCATTTCTGAGTAGGTCACTGAATCAGGGTGACTGGGCACTTATCTTCCAGGGACTGGAGTTAGAGAAATGGCAACCAGGATGGATGCCTGACATACAACGGAGGGCTTTCTAGCTGTCATACACTCAAAATCAGTTTAGGTTGGATGGACCTACATATTCTTTCTACCCAGATATGCTGGGAGCACATTTGATTGCTGTTTGTTGTGGAGAGGCATATTACTGTTAAGAGGGGATAGCCTGATGTGGCAGGGGCCTGAGGAATTCTGAAGTTGCTAGGTGTATTGTTCAGAAGGGTGTGTGTGTGTATGTTAATACCTTCAGATGGAGGAGGTAAACTGCCCAGTGTGTTATTACAAGGGAGGGGTGGACATAAACAAACCAAACAGATGGCAATCAACCCAAGGGTTCCGATGCTGGTGTGCCGCTGTGCCATTGCACATATGTAGAAGGACCTTCTGGACAAACTCTGTAGTTGTTCTTGTCCTTGACATATAAACATGAGACCCTGTTCCCCATGGCCTCTTGTGTTACTTCCCTACTTTTGCTTTTTTTAAATACTGGCTCTTAGTATGTAGTCCTAGTTGGTCTGGAATTCATTATGTAGACCAGAATGGCCTTGAACTCAAGAAACTCCTCTGTGTCTGGCTCCTTAGTGCTAGGATTTTTTTTTTTTAAGCTTTAATTATTTAATGTATGTGAGTACACTATAGCTGTCTTCAGACACACCAGAAGAGGGCACTGGATCCCCATTACAGGTGGTTGTGAGCCACCAAGTGGTTGCTGGGAATTGAAGTCAGGATCTCTGGAGGAGCAGTCAGTGCTCAGTCACTGAGCAGATATGTGCCCAGTAACCCCGATTCAGTGACCTACTCAGTGACCACTGAGTCATCTCTCCAACCCAGTGCTAGGATTAATGGTGTCTATCGCCATGTCCAGCCAAGTGTCCCTGCTTTTTAAAAAATAAGGTCTCAAATAGTCAAGTGATCTTTACCCCCTCTACAATACTCCTGATCTTGCCTTTGGGATTACAGGTGTATGTCACATGCCTGGTAAAGTCTTCTGTTACTTACAGTTAAGTGGGCTTTTGTAGCTGCTGTTGTTTATTTATAAACCAGCCATTGCCCCCCCCCAGTCCACACTTCCACAGTTCCTCATCCCATTCCTCCTCCCCCGTCTCTGAGAGGATGTTCCCCGACCACCAGACTTCCCCTCTGCCTGTAGCCTCAAGTCTCTTGAGGATTAGGGACATCTTCTCCCACTGAGGCCAGACCAGGCAGTCCTCTGCTATATATGTATTGGGGGCCTCAGACAAGCTCCTGTATGCTGGTTAGTAGCTCAGTGTCTGGGAGCGCCCAGGGGTCCAGGTTAGTTGAGACTGCTGGTCTTTCTATGGGGTTGTCCTCCTCTTCAGCTTCTTCCATCCTTCCCCTAATTCAGCCATAGGGGTCTCCGACGTCAGTCCAATGGCTGGGTGTAAGTATCTGTGTGTCTCAGTCAGCTGCTGGTTGTGTGTTTTGTTTTGCTCCCCCCCCCCAGCCCTTCCCATAATGCATTTTACAGGGCAGGATGTGTAGTCCTGGATCTATGCATAATGTAGACAATGTCTCACTGTGTAGTCCTGACTGTTCTCGAACTCACTGGATAATCAAGGCTGGCCTTGAACTCACAGGGATCCACCTGCTTCTGCCTCCTGAGAACTGGGATTAAAGAAGTGTGCCACCACGCCCTAGAGGTCATTGTTTTGATTGTACCTCAGTGGAATTACTCCAGTTGGTTTGACTGCATGTTGGAAGAATGAGCAGTAAGTACTGTTGCGGTTCAGAAGTCACCATACAAACCATATGAACACTGATCTCATTAAGTAAGAATAGGGCTCAGACCAGGGACATAGCTCAGAATTATCTGAACTATGACAATATTTATCTTTCTCTGTCAGTTTATAAAGGAAAATACCACAATGAGTTCATATGTAGGTGCAGGAAGTGCAGTTTGTTGGTCAGCTCTGACTCAAGACATTTCAGACATAGCAATTTATATTGACTTTTGATTTGATGGGTCCTTCGTAAAGCTTTGTGGAATTTCTTAAGTTTAGCAAACCTCATACAGAACATATATAACAGGGAGCTGGAGAGATGGCTCAGTGGTTAAGAGCACTGACAGCTCTTCCGGAGGCCTGAGTTCAATAATTCCTAGCAACCACATGGTGGCTCACAACCATCTGTAATGGGATTTGTTGTGTCTGAAGATAGCTATAGTATATTCTCATTCTCTCATTCTCTCATTCTCTCTCTCTCTCTCTCTCTCTCTCTCGCTCGCTCGCTCGCTCTTCATAGATAATACTCCATATTACATATATATATACATACATATATAATACCCCATTATCATATATAATATTATAGTATATAGGTACACGGCTTAAAAAGGACAAATACAGGGACAAAGAAACAGCATACAGACAATCCTGGTTTGTATAATCGTCTCCAGTTGTGAACTCAAGCCTGAAGTTAACCAGCTAAATCACCCAGATGACCACAGAGGGTGAGAATTATAAACAGGTTATCAGAAGAAATGAGGTGAGTTAAAGTAACTTGAGAACGCTGCCCAGTGGTGGCACACACCTTTAATCCCTGCAGAGGCAGGTGGATCTCTGTGAGCTGAAGGCTAGCATGGCCCTCAGTGCTAGTTCCAGGACAGTCAAGGCTACACAAAGAAACCCTGTATTGAAAACAAAAATAATAACTTGAGAATGATGAAGGTCTATAATTGAATAAAAGTATGCTATAGTTTTCTTTTGAAATAGTTTTCTATTTACAATCATCCCAAATCTTGGCTTCGGCAACTTGCATGCTTTTTTGAGGCAGGGTCTTATTCTGTAGGTCTGGTTGGCCTGGAATTGTAGAGCAGGCTAGTCTCAAACTCCCAGAGATCTACCTGCCTCGGTGTCTGGAGTGCTGGGATTAAAAGTGAGCACCACTATGCTTTTACACTTTAATACAAACTAAATTATCTAGTTACTCACTGAAATACTTGGTAACCATCTAAGACATGCCAGATAGTCTTGTTCAGGTACAAAAAGTCTCTGCCTTGTAGATTTCATCATGGACAAAGATACTAATCAAATGATTGAGTCAGATGCAGAGCTATGAAGAAACACGGGCAGAATATGGGAAACAGGAAGGACCAAAGTAAACAAGCATGGTGCCCCCAACAGGCTAGAGTACCAGAGAGAGGAGACTACAATGGTGGTTTTTGTAATACTCTGGCAGAACATCTACAGGAGCCATCTCCCGGAAGGACTTTAGATTGCAGTGTAATGCCCCGTGGTCCATCATGGGGAGGAAAGCATGGCATCAGGGTGGCCTCTGTCTGGAGTAGTGAGAACAGGATGCCCAGGACTTCATTTCTGAGCAGGTCGAGAAGTAGAGGAAGGAAAAGGATTTCATCACCAGCCCCATGGCTTCAGACACATGACTTGTTCTCTTCATAGATGACCCCAGAGCTCAACATCCTGACTTGCTTCACTAGTCAAACTCCAGCATGCCCTGCACAGAACTGGGTTTTCCTTCTGGCCCCCAGGCACTTCCACTTCTGGATTCAATACTCGGTCCTTGTCACAGAAGACTTTTTCCTTTTGAGATGGCTTATGTGGCCCAGGCTGGCCCCGAATTCCCTTTGTAGCCAAGGATGACCCTGAACTGCTCATTCTGCCTCCAGAAGCCACGTGCTGGGATTATGCATGTGTACCAGTTTCTATGGTTCTGAGGACCAAACCCACAATTTCATGCATGCTAGGCAAATGTTCTACCAGGCTCCACTTCCAGCCCTCAGTTTTATCCCAAGACACTTGCTCTTTGAGATTATGCAACCAAATGTGAGGCTGTGTAGTAGCACAGGCCAGACCCACAATGTCTTCACCCTGATGGTGTTTGAGAACTATGCTTCCATGATGGAAGCGCTGCACAGAAGGCCTTGTTTCAAAGTCCTTGTCCCTCTAGTGTGAAGGCAAGCAGCTGGGGGCCTGCAGAGTCCATGCTGAGTGTATAGGGATTGGTGTGATGGAGTACAGAGTAATAGTGAGGGAGAATAAAGAATACAAACTGCCACCAGTACCTGGGGCGGGGAGACATTTGCTGGTCAGGACCTACCCAGGAGAGCCTGACACTTCTGCTCAATTTAGTAACATGGCTACAGCACTTAACATCCTGCATTGGTAGGGATCATGAGGACAGGGCTACAGCTTTTTCTCCCTTAGAGAAGTAGAAAATAAAGGTATGACTTACAATCAATGAGCCTTAGGATTTATGAAAATTAATGTATAAGCATTGCAGATGGGAAATGGCTTACTCTGTCACCACCTTATGGAAACATACTTACCATTCATTCCATAGAGTGCTTTCTTAAGATTTTATATGTATGTGCATGTGTCAGTGTATGTATATGTCACATGTTTATATGTTCCTCATGGCCAAAGAGGGCTAGAGTAGGAGATTGGCCTTTCTATGGCCCAGTGTCCTCCATGAAAAACCAGCTGGCCCTGCCCAAGCCAGTCTCCTCTTTCAGAACTTCAATAAAGACCCAAAATTGAAAATAAGTAATCACCACCATTACCAAAATCTGGAACAAAATAGTATTACTGCATCACAAACAATAACCAACTTTGGTAGGGTCAAGGCAAGACGGGGACTTTACACGTCTTCATAAATACCTTTATTTTCACAGGTTTTTAAAGTGAGTATGGAGCCAGGTGGCAGTGGCACACATTGTTAATCCCAACACTCAGGAGGCAGAGGCAGGTGGTGTCAGTGAATTTAAGGTCTACAGAGCAAGTTCCAAGACAGCCAACACTACACAGAGAAACCCTGTCTTAAAACAACAACAGAGTGAGGGAAATCAGACCTTCAGTAACCCCAGCCCCTGGTGCAAACAGCACAGGCCTGTTTTCCCACATTCCTCCAAAGTGGGAACAATGACACTAACAGTCCCAGCCCCTCCAGCGGGAGTCCTTGGAAACACACAAGCTGTTATATAAGTATGTGGCCACTGGTGAGAGAGATGATCTGACAACTCTGACTTTGAACTCCTAAGTTTTTGGATCCTTGAAACAGGGGCTCGTGTAGCCAAACATGAACTTGAACTTCTGTACCTCCTGCCTCTACACAGATACAAGGACTACAGACACATATCACCATGGCCGGTTTAGTCTAATGCTGGGGATCTAACCATGGCTCCATCCACGCATGCTCGATGAACACTCTATTGAGTCACATCCCCAGCTCGGCCCTCGGGAAATATTGGAAACTAGTTTGAGTTCTGAGCTGCTCAGCCAGAAGCTTAACAACTTCAAAATTGCAACCTTCCTAATCGGCCTTTTGTTGCTGCCTACAGTGCCAAGACGGTGATGGGAGTCACCAAGATCTCAGGGGACAGTTGAGCTGCTTGTTTCTGCAACCTTTTCTGTGTGCATGAAACTTCCCTGCAGCAGGAATCCCGGGGGCACTTAGCACTGGCAGTCCATGGGAGAACCTAGCCTTGGGAAACCTAGCAGATGGCTTGGACTCAAGGAGCAACAGCTTGGATTCGAGGGGACCCAGGAGCCCCGTGTCCTAGTGGCCTCGTTACGGAGCTCCCTAGGTGCTACCCTGCATTCTCCATCTTTACAGACAGACAACTGTGCAGAGACCCCACGAGACTTTCCTGACCATGGTCGCTGAGC
This sequence comes from Mus pahari, assembly GCF_900095145.1. NCBI lineage: Eukaryota > Metazoa > Chordata > Mammalia > Rodentia > Muridae > Mus > Mus pahari. The sequence continues at coordinate 66,723,333 of NC_034591.1, read as the reverse complement.
TGCTGACTTCCGCCATATGCCCTGTGGTCCTGACTGACCATGGTGTCCTTGGATATAGGTGAGACAGGAGGGTCACTGGAGAACTTTCCCCTGGCTGCGCCTTTAAACAGACCCGTAGGTGACACATGACTTGGTGAGCTCCTCTCACAGGCCACATAAGCAGAGGACGCCAAGTGTGCATGACTGCTCTGATGGCGTACCAGCCAGGAGCGACAGGTGAAGCTCTTGCCACACTGGCCACAGCTAAAGCGCTTCTCCTGAGAGTGGCTGCGCAGATGTCGCAGGAAACTGGGCTTGTGCGTGAAGCATGAGCCACACTGGGTGCACTGGAAGGCATGCTCGCCAGAGTGCACACTCTGGTGCACTGTCAGGTTGGCCAGGCGTGTGAAACGTTTGTCACACTGGGTACATGGAAATGGCTTCTCACCCGTGTGTGTGCGCCTATGTTCCACCAGAGTAGACAGGCGCCCAAAGCGACGGCCACACTGTGCACAGGGGAAGGGCCGCTCTCCAGTGTGGGTACGCTGATGCTCCAGCAGCGTGGACAGGCGGCCAAACCGCTTCTCACACTCAGCACATTTGTAAGGCTTTTCCCCGGTGTGTGTGCGGTAGTGTGTGGTAAGTGTTGACTGGTGGACAAAGCTCTTGCCACACTGGACACAGGTGTAGGCACGCTGGGCTGTGGGTGCACGGCGATTCCTGGTGAGAGTGACCTGCTGTGTAGCGCTCTGGGGACACTGGAGACTGGCAAACGGCTGAGATCCATGGTGCGAGTACTCGGGCTGTGTGTTGAGCTCTCGGACACTGAAGTTCTGGCCATCCTCAGTGCCCTCAGCGGCTGGCACAGGCTGACTCTGAGTGCCTCGAGGGAGGGGAGCTGCCTCTCTATCTCTGCAAACAGGGAGCAGATCGCCACAGGTTCCCTGCTCGAAATCCTCCTTGCCAGGTCCCCCTTCAGTTGCCCAGGATGGCTCTGGTGCCATGGACATCCCCTCCAGGGTCCTTTTCTTGTTAGCCAGCCACATTTCTGGTGGGATGAGACACAAGCATGAGTCATCTTGTCCACAGGCTCACACACGCCTGTTACTGACGGCTTGCTCTGGCACTAACCTATCTCCCATTTGTCTTCTGCCAGAGCCCACCCTGAGTCATCTACATGACACCTAGATGCCCTTTAAGGTAAGCCATGTGCCTCGCTTAAGGCTTCTTCTCATTTATACTACTGGATGCTGCTCCCTGACAGGCACTGACCTGTACCATCTGACCATGAGTGAGATAGGCTGCCTCTAACACCCTGGTTACAGAAGCGTAAACACACTGAGTATATGTATCTTCTGCGTATACTGCCCACACCATGAGTGAGATAGGCTGCCTCTAACACCCTGATTACAGAAGTGTAAACACTGAGTATATGTGTCTTCTGCGTATACTGCCCACAATTGTTACCGTTCTCAAAGGGCTCTCTGGCTCAGATGTGGTTTGTTGTTCTTATGTTGTAGTGCTAATTTCTGGTAATCTTTTTCCTAACTGAAAGGTCCTTCTGGGGATGGGGGATTGTGTCCCATGCAGTCAGTCCTTGCAGTGCCCTAGTACCATGCAAACTATAGTTCATAAAGCAAAGACAGGAGACTGGGAACAAAATGACAGTTTCATGCAACTCTGTGGGAGGATGACCACAGGACACCACAGGAAACCTGCTCGATGCCACTTCCAGACACTCCTACAGAAATGCAGCCCGCCCTGGGCCTCACCTGAGCACAGGGATGCACTGGCCGTCCCCTGCAGGCTCTTCTCACACACCTCTTCCTCTTGCTTGATCCAGGGAAGAACACTCGGGGCAGATTCCAGCTGGCCTGGTTCTGCGGGAAACAGAAGAAGCTCTGAGGGTATCGGATGTCATGGTCTTTCCTGTCACCATCTCTGGCCAGGACCAGTGACCACCAGGCACTCTCAAAAGAACCACAGAGGCAGCAAAGACAGACTAGACATGGGATTTCTGATATCTGGAAGTCAGAAGACAACTTACAAGCATCACTCTCCTCCTTTCTCCTTCTATCTTGTGGGTTCCAGGAATCCAGCTCAGGCCGTCAGACTGTGGCAAGTGCTTACCCCGGTGGCGTGTTACTTACTGTTGACTTTTTTTGTTGTTTTTTTTTCTCCAGTCAGGGTTTCTCTGTGTAGTCTTGGCTGTCCTGGAACTCACTCTGTAGACCAGGCTGGCCTCAAACTCAGAAATTCGCCTGCCTCTGCCTCCCAAGTGCTGGGATTAAAGACGTGCGCCACCACGCCCGGCTACTGTTGACTGACTTCTTTCTCCAGAGCTTGAAGTGCCACTTGCAAAAACCTTGGTTTCCCAACTGTTTGGTTAACATTACAGAAGCAGCCTGTGTAGGGGAGGTGGGCACACAGGGCTGGGCAGCACCTTCTCAGCATGACTGGACCCACAGGTACCTTTGGAACCATGGAGAGCTGACCTTGTATTTCGGGTCAAATCCTAGCACAATGTTGAAGCACATGGTTGGTAGCTACATAGTTGTGGCTTGAAATTGATTTTTTTTTTTTTAGCTTTTATATATTTTAACATAAAAAATCTATTTAATATAAATGCACTGGTTGCTGCTCCCTCTGGAGGGGGTGATGCATGATTTGCTGTGGTGTGGGTGTAGAGTTTAAGAGACTGGCACAGATTTGTGAGGTCACTTGTCCCTTGAAAGGACACTTACCCTAGGGTACTGTGCTACATAGGCTTCTGGAGAGAGACTGATGGGAACCCCAGCTGTTTGGTTAAAATTACGGAAGCAGCCTGTGTAATGCATAGCAGCTTAGACAAGATGGTTTTTCTTATTCCTGCCAGGCTTGCTTTCCCTTTCCTACAGAGTTGCCACTGCAGTTCAAGGTGACCACTGGGAAGCAACTGGAAGCTGGGCATGGTAGCAGGCACCTAAACCCAGTACTGAGGAGACAGAAGCAGGTGGAACTTTGTGAGTTAGAGGCCAGCCTGGTCTACATAGTGAGACCCTGTTACAGAGGACCTAGGTTCAGTTCCCAGCACCCACACAGGGATGCTCAACACCGACTAACTCCATTACGAAGGGATCTAATGTCACATGTGCAGTACCTCAACAGGCACATAAAGACAAGCAGGTATGACTTTTTTCATGCAATGTGTAAAGGTTAGTGCCCTCATATCTTGTTTTAATCTGGGTATGGCTGTGTTATGTTTATTCTTAGAAGCACCTGTTTCAAGTTTGTATAAACATTGCTCCTCATTCATTCTCTGCCTTGCCAATAAAAGCCAAGAGCTTTAGAGGGACTAAGGCAGGACTTCCAATTCTAAAAAAGTGATGGAGAAAGGGACAGAAGTGAAGGAGGGAGCCAGGAGGACAGGTTGAGAAGAAAACATCACAAGAGAGCTGGATGAAGGATAACAAAATGCAAGGAAGATGGGAATAGATTCTGGGAGGAAGCCAGACTAGCTTGGAAGGTTAGAATGGAGTAATGATTGCTCAGTATTTGGCTCAAGACAATTTTTAAAATCTTACTCTGTGTGGTTATTTGGGAATTAGTTGATTAAGTATAACTGCCGTCATACCAATTTTGTGAATCGATGGTAACAGAATATTAATTTTACACACACACACACACACACACACACAGAGGGAATGGTACCTTTGTGTTCTGAGCAAACAGGAATCTATCCTCTTTCAGTAAGAGTGATCCCTTCTAGCCGGGTGTGGTGGCGCACGCCTTAAATCCTAGCACAGAGGCAGAGGCAGGCGGATTTCTGAGTTCAAGGCCAGCCTGGTCTACAAAGTGAGTTCCAGGACAGCCAGGGCTAAACAGAGAAACCCTGTCTCAAAAAACCAAAAAAAAAAAAAAAAAAAGAGTGATCCCTTCTATTGTTTTGGTCATTTGAACTAAGGGTTTCTTCACTTTTAAAAAGTTTCAAAAAGCAATATAATATAATCCTATAATCCCAATACTCCAAAGGCTGAGGTACAGGCACACATTCAAGGCCAGCCTGAGCAACCCAGCTAGCCTGAGTTACAGCAAGAGCCTGTCTGAGAGAAACAAAAGACTAGAGCTCTAACTCAAGAGGGAGGGGTTTGCCTTAGAATTTCCCTTATCAATGCAAATGGTTTACAATCTGCATTCCAACTTGGTGCGAGTACCTAACAGAGAATGAAAACTGAGCTCTCAAACCAACTCATTCAGTTCGTCATCCTAGAGTGTGCCAGGCACAGGGGAAGAGAAACAACACACTAAGACTTAGTTACTTCCCTGAAGAGAGCACACCAGGTGGAAACAGGGTAAAGAGCTGGGCCATGGCATCAAAAGTGTGATAAGGTGGAAAACCTATCTGCCTCACTACTCACCTAGAGGGACAAACATAAGGAGAGGAAGCCTCTACTCTATAGAAATGAGCTGGGAAGAACTGGACAGTGGGGAGCAGATTCTAACTGCGGGTCTTTACTAGAAGCTCTGGATAATCCATTTAACCTCTCTGCAAGCTCCAGAATGGTGCAAGAGCTGAGGATATAGCTATGGAATTCTAGATTAACCAAGTCACACACAAACACACTCCTGCCCACTTGGCTATAGGACGGACCTAGTGTTTACTGCAGCCCTCACTTCTCAGACCTGAGTCACCTTTATAAATCATGTCCATGGGGCCAGACAGATGGCTCAGTGGTTAAGAACACTGACTGCTAGGATCCAGGTGCTATTTTGAGTACATTCATGGCAGCTCACAACCAACTCCCTGTAACTGGACCCAGGGGATCTAATGCTCTCTTCTGGCCTCTGCAGGAACCAGGCAAGCATATGATGGATGCACAGAAATGCACGCAGGCAAAACAACTCATACACACAAATCAGAAGCATGTCTATGCTTTACTCTAAAGATGGGAATCATACCTTCTACTATCTTGAAGACAGAGGATCAATTTGCTCTGGTTCTCAAATCCAAGAGTCGCTGAGGAAATCCACGGAGGAAAAGAATGAAAGCACATTTGGAAGCCCCTGGGGATGTCTCTTACCTAGAGAGCCCAGCACCTCACGCCTTTCGTTTGCTACTCGCTTGCAGAGTTCCTTCTGCCAGTCTTCCGGGCTGCCTTCCTGTTGCTCAGGGAAACACCCTGCCACTTCTTCAGTAGTCACAGAAACCTGGAGGAATACAAGTCCCCAACGCCCCTTCAGAAACCAGCCTTCAAAACTGAGGGCGCCACTGACTAAATGCCAGCTTCTGCCCACAGTTTTATAGAAAGACAGGCAAGTGCACAGGGTCCTTCTAGCTCCACTGCACACTTGTATCTTCCCTTGAGACCTGAATGGAGATGCTTTCTACTGACTTAACCAGTTCTCACACTCAGCAGTCTTCCTGGGCCTCCCTTCTAGCCCACCTCCATTCCTGTAGACCAGCTGCTCATCCTCAGAAACACTCTCTACGGGGGACCCCCAGGGCCACACCAGGCTGAGCCTCAGATGTCTCCCTGTAGGATGTGGGAACTAACAGAGAGAGAGAGACCCACAACGGACAATGTGGGGTGAGTGAGAGACTTTGGGGCACTCGTTCTTAAATGGAATGTGTTCATCACAGAAGGCTCAGGGATCTATGGGAAAGGAGGAAGAAAGGGAAATGGGCGTCCCAGTACTGAGAAAATGAAGTAGTCATGGGCTCCTATCTCTAACTAAGAAGTTATCTGCAATCAATAACATGCTTCAGGTGTTATCAGAAACAGACTCAGTGGTATTTTTGTAGGCTTTGTCTTGTTTTGCCTGCATGTACGACTGTCTATGTGAGGGTTTCAGATCTTGGAGTTACAGACAGTTGTGAACTGCCATTAGATGCTGGGAATTGAACCTACATCCTCTAGAAGAGCAGTCAGTTCAATTAACCACTGAGCCACCTATCCAGCCCTACTTTTTCTCTTTTTATGTATTTATTTATTTTTTGACACAGGGTCTCTCTCTAGTCCTGGCTGTCCCGGAGCTCTCTATATAAACTAGGCTGACCACCAACTCACAGAGATCCGCCTACCTTTGAAGGCATGCACCACCACACTTGGTGAAAACGTTTTTTGGTTTTTCAAGGCAGAATTTCTTTGTGTAGCCCTGGCTGTCCTGGAACTTACTCTATAGACCAGGCTGGCCTCAAACTCAGATATCTGACTGCCTTGGCCTCCCAAGTACTGGGATTAAAGGTATGTGCTACCACTACCTAGCAAAATAATTTTTTTTCAATAAGGAAAAAAAAGCTCATTTTGGAAGAAGACAACTGTTGCTGCCCAAACATACCCTTCCCAACAACCCACTCTACTGTTACCTTTCCAATGTCACACTGTACTTCTGACATTTTTTAAAGTTCCTTAAAGTCCATAGTGACTAGTATTAAGCACTAGAATTCAGGTTGGGGGCCTCTCCTCACTCTATGAATACCTTGGGGGCTTCATCCTTGCTGCTGGAGGGAAGCCTCAGGACCCAGGGGTTCCGGTTTTGCATCTGATTCTCCAGGTTCTCCAGTCGCTGCTGCAGCAGCCCATACTCCTGCAGCAGGGTCCCCAGCACGGCCCACTTGCCCTCCAGCTGGCTGCTGAGCTCCACGGCTGTCTTCTCAAAGTCAGCCAGCTTCTTCTCCGCTGACCCTGTTCGTACTTCCAAGGTTTGAAGGTGGACAGCCTGGGACTCTGTTTTCTTTTCCACTGCCTGAAGAGCAGTTAGGATAGCTAAAAGGGAGATCTCTGCAGACTGAATCTGGGCCTGTTGTTGGAGGTCAGTCCCCATATGCCAGTCCTGGAACCAGAGACAAGGAGCTATGTTGGCTTCCAGTAGAAGACCCAGAACTGATCTCAAATACAGGAAGATCAGTATCTTCTGGAATGCATTCAGGTTCCTCACTGAGCAGATCCCAGTCAAGAACAAATACACAGGAACAAAGATCAAATACACAGGCACAAAGACCCCTCAGAACCTTCATGGAAATAATCTTGAACCTAGATCCACTGCAATGGAAAAAAAAAAATAGTATCCAAAGTGTACTGGATTACATTAGTTCCTTCAGTTATTTGACCGCATTTTCTTCCTCTGGGGACATAGCCCAACAGCAAGGCCACAGACCTGCCTATCCAGGGGCAAACTCAACTCTCACCCCCCAACCCCCACCAGGGTCTCTGTATAGTCTTGGAACACTATCTATACTGTAGACCGGGGTGGCATCAATCTCAGAGACCCACCAGCCTCTGAGTGCTGGGATCAACAGCCACCACCTGCACCTTCACCACCGCTTAGAGCGGCTTCCCCTAAAATGAGACCCGCTGTTCCTTCTTTGATGATCTCTTAAGGGTCCAGCGACTCAGCTAACACTGTATGAGTTCCTAACCTGCTGCTAGGTGCCTTAGAGTTTCTATTGCTTTGATGAATCACTATGACCAAAAACAACGTGGGGAGGAAGGAAAGAGTTTATATTCACACTTACACTTCACAGATCACTATGCATCACTAAAGGATGTCAGAGCAGGAACTTAACAGGCCAGAAACCTGGAGGCAGTTGCTGATGCAGAGGCCATGGAGGAGTGCTGCTTACTGGCTTGTTCCTCATGGCTTGCTCAGTTTGCTTTCTTACAAAACCCCAGGACCACCAGCCCAGGTGTGGGCCACTCACAATGAACTCCCACAATGTGTTCTCTCACACCAAATACTAATTAAGAGAATGCCCTACAGGCTCGCCTACAACTACATCTTATGGAAGCATTTTCTTTCTTTTTGTTTTTTTTCTTTTCTTTTTCTTTTTTGGTTTTTCGAGACAGGGTTTCTCTGTATAGCCCTGGCTGTCCTGGAACTCACTTTGTAGACCAAGCTGTCCTTGAACTCAGAAATCCGCCTGCCTCTGCCTCCCGAGTGCTGGGATTAAAGGCATGTGCCACCACACCCGGCCTAGGAAGCATTTTCTTTCTTTC
>NC_034591.1:66703880-66715318 GCF_900095145.1 Mus pahari | reverse complement strand
GTGGTTGCTGGGATTTGAACTCCAGACCTTCGGAAGAGCAGTCAGGTGCTCTTACCCACTGAGCCATCTCACCAGCCCTGGAAGCATTTTCTTAATTGAGGTTCCCTCCTCTCAGGTAACCTCAGCTTGTTTCGAGTTGGACACTAGGTCTCTGTGACTGAGACACCTGGACAAACAGCCCCCAACAGTCACTACACTGCCCTGAACAGTCACTTTACTGAAAGCTAGATTTTAGATGCCAGTAAGGAGCTCCAGAGAAAGCTAAAAGCCAGCATCTTAGTCAAAAGAAGGGGAGCAATGTCACCATGCACAGCTGTAAATAAAAGGCGGAGCTGTGGGGACTACAGATAAATCCTGGAACTTTCCTCTATCTCTAAGGTAGTCAAACTACAGGTATGAAAAAGCACTCAGGTTATGTGACATTATTATATACTGTATTACCAATAAACATGAAGGTTCCTGACCATTGGCCAGAATGTATTATATGTTCTAAACCAAAGACTGCAACTAATACAATTTTGTGACGTTAAACTTCCCCCAAGATATCTTCCGTAAAAAAAGACACAGCAAAGTGTCCCACACAGTAAGATACTTGTCACTAGACACCTCTCTCTTCCTCACTCCATCCTGGGGTCTGTGACCACTGACCCATACAACAAAATGTGGTTGGAGGAGGCAGTCTTCACACATAAAGGTCAAATATCTTCGTTTCTCTGTGATCCTTTGCCACAAATCTAACGCCAAGAAATGTCTTTGAAGTCACTGCAAAGCTACTGCTAGCAGGAGATGCCTCCTACCTTCAGGGACAGTAAATCTCGGTAGTTCACTCACACGGGTTGGACGCAATAATAAGTCAAGCCTGAACCTAAAACACGCCTACCCAACGTTTTCTATGACACTGATTCCCTAACTAGCTGCAGTAGGAAAGTCTTCCTGGTGTTCATCAGAAAACAACAAGCGAGGAAGTATCTACCCTTAATAGAATCGAATTCAGGCCTGAAAGGCCGTGGAACCTCTTAGGCAGGAGCAAGATTCTAGGTCCCAGGACCAAGAGGGCTAACTGGAGGGGGCCTTAGCTCGGGATTGGATCGGAGATGGCCAATACTTGCGAGGTGGAGCAAAGAGATCCTGGGAAAAAAAGGAGTCGTGGGGTAAAAACGACCGCGGCCGGTGCACCGGGACCAGATATTTCCTGGTTAAGCTCAACGGCCGTATATCACAAATGATCAAAGCCGTGGCAAAAGAGACAAGGACTTTATCATGTGGCAACAGACCTCCTGGTCCTCCTCCCTGACTACCTGGCTGAGCTCTACCCAATTTTAAGAGGTGGTAAGATGTCCTCCCGGCGAATTCAGGAACCACTTCACATCCCCCCACATGGTTGGTGAGGGCCACCCTTACCGGTGCAGCGACCGCCTCAGTCATGGCTGCGCGCGATTCTGCCTCGTCTTGTTGTAGCCGCTGTGTTCCCTACAGGCGGCCCTTCCTGGCCTCACGACACGGAATCAGGACGGTCGTCCTGGACGCAGCTGGCAGTTTTGAGACCGAGGCGTCCTCGCTGCTCCCGCGGCAGAAACGCAGGCCACACCCTCCAGAAGGCGGCTCCCCATTGGCTAGCCCTGGAGGTTCCGCCCCTGACGGTAGAGAAGCCAGACTCTATTGGCTAGCTGGGAGCACAAGCTGCACAGCGTTCGCTAGCGTGTGGCCCCGCAGGTGTGAGCGCCAGGTGTCGAGCTCCTGCACTGTAGAGCCACGCCAACCGCTAGGGTCACCTGCTGAGACTCCCCAGAACAAACTAGGCCACAAACACGCGGTTACTTTTTCCAGTGTATTTACAGAGCACCGATTAAGTTAATATTTCCACCTCCATAGTTCTTAGGGCCTTGTGGCCCAACCATATCTTTGTTTTACAAAAGTCATCAGACTCTGGGATCCAACGCCTTTGAGCTCAGGCAACCATGCAACCTTTGTTCATTCTTAACTCAAAATACTCTTTAACCTGTCCTATTGAATTTCTGGATAAATGCAGTAAGCCCAGTTGGGCATAATGGCACAAGCAGGTAAATCCTAGTAGGTAGGGGGAAAAAAAAATCACTGCAAGCCCAAGGCCAGCCAGGATTACACAGCACCTCTTCCCGCACCCCTAGCACTTGGATTTGTGCTTCAAATGCGAGTTACCTGTTTCCAGAGAACATCTGAAGCATTAGAAGAGAGCCCTAGAACAGCAGCATGAGCGCTTGCAGTTGAGGATTAAGTTTGGGGCAGCTATACTGTCCACGTTCAGTCTGAGCGCGTCCTGACAACTGCTGTCTTGTTTGTAGGGCCTAAACAACGGTTGGGTGTGCAGGCAAGTAACGTGCAGAACCATGGCTGCATGCCACAGACTTGCTTACTTACCCTTACCCTGGGGTGATGGCAGTGTCACCCTCTGCCCCATCTGTGCAGGACTTTTGAATGGCTACAGAGTCTGAAGGACTTTAGGAATAGCACAGCCATGGATGAAGGCGCCTGGGAGCCGTCATGTGCCCTGGTGTCTGAGTGCCAGACAAGAGAGCAGAACGGGAATCCATCACCCCAGCTCCAGAAGCACCCACCAGGCTGTCTAGGCAGCACTGGAGGTGCTGTGACAAAGAGGTCTCGTGACTTTGAGGCACGACACTATCACCTCAAATTCCTGGTCTGGAGCCTGTGCTTTTGAAGGGCCCCTAAAGTACCAACTCAGCTGGAAAGTGAAGGAATTTCTACCTCTTGGCAGGAGAAAGGTCCTTCCTGTCTGGGGACAAAGAACACAGGATCAAGAAAAGTGTCTCAGATGTAAGAGGAAGAGCAAAACCACACATAAACAACTCTAAGGTGACATCCTGGAGCTGTTCTCGTTGTCACACAAGGAACAAGAGCCCCAGACAGATAAAGGACAGGTGCTTTCTGGGCTTGCTCTAACATTCTCTTTCAAGCATTTTTGAAGGCCTATCACAGTGGATCAATCACATAGCCACAATAGTGAAGTTTTGTTTCTTTAAAAAACAGAGAAATTATAGGAATGTTTTTGTTTTTTTGTTTTGTTTTGTTTTTTGTTTTAAAGATTTATTTATTTACTATATGTAAGTACACTGTAGCTGTCTTCAGACACTCCAGAAGAGGGAGTCAGATCTTGTTATGGATGGTTATGAGCCACCATGTGGTTGCTGGGATTTGAACTTTGGAAGAACAGTCGGGTGCTCTTACCCACTGAGCCATCTCACCAGCCTGGAATGTTTTTGTTTTAATCCCAGGTGTGGGATATAGGGCTGCTTCAGACTGTCCACAGTGCATGATTTGTTTTGTGCGCTAGCAGGGGTGTGATTGTGCCAGCTGCAGAGAGTTTCTGCAAGTGTGCATTATTTGGAATTCTAGGCACTATTCAAGAAGGTAAATTCTAGAGCCCCAAGAGTTGGTTGTTGTTGCTGTTGGTTGGGGTTTGTTATAGAGTTGTGCACAAGAACAAATTAGATATCCTGACATCAAAGATCAAACTTGCCCCAAGAAACTCAACACCACTTATGAGCAGGAAGTCGTCTAACGATAACCTCACCCCTTACCCCTTCTACCCTTTTCTCTCTTGAAGGCTAGAAGAAGAACCCACAAAGTAGCCGAAGTCCAGCTACACAACTTCACTGTCAACGCTGAGATCTGCAAGGAGTAAGCCACTCCTGGCTTCTGTTTTCCTCACAAGTAGTAGTAATGGATGTGCCTGCCACATGAGGGAGACTCATGTGGACTCACAAGACTGTGAGCCATTCCAGGCATTCAAACCCCCTGGCACTTAGCTTTCAGGATGTCCCCGCTGAAGCAGGTCTACACTAAGCTGGTCCTCCCACCCGGTCAGCCCCACATGGAGGAGGTAGCAGAAAGTTCCTACCCCACAGCAGCTTCTGGTCTCGAAGAAAAATCTCAAAGTAAAAAGAAAAGCCAACAAAGAAAGCAATGCAAATTTCCCGTGTTTCCCTTAGCTATCTGTCAATCCTGCTTTCTTTCTCAGGTGGATGGACTGTAGACTTTTCTCCATTTAAACCTTTTCCCCTAGGCCTCTCTTGTCCCATCTGGAAGAGACAACTTTTGTTTCTACTGCCTGCAGTACCAGCGAAAGAGGCCTGACCTTAAGTTTTAAGAATCTTTTATAAGTCAGGAATGTCGAAAAGGAGGAATTAGGAGACAGGGGTACCCTGTTACACACACACACACACACAAACACACACACACACACACACACACACAGAGAGAGAGAGAGAGTCACCAAAAGAGCTGCTTCTTCTCAATTGAAAGGAAAACAAAAACAGACTCTCCAAAGCCGCCCCAGACTGAGGGGCCAATTTCAGGTCAGGCACAAGGGAAGGCCCTGAGATAGTGCAGGTCCCGTCCTGTTCAGAGCTGGGCCCTTGCAGGGCCGGACTCCCCCGAGTCTGCATGTGGGCAGTCAGGTGGTGGCTTCTGTTAAAGGCCTTGCCACACTGGGGGCACTGATAGGGACGCTCACCAGTATGGATACACTGGTGACAAAAGAGGTCTGAGGGCCAGCGGAAGGCCTTGCCACAGTAGGGACAGGCAGGCCAGCTCTGCCTCTTGCCTGTGCGCTGATGCTGGAGCAGTGCCAGGCTCTTCTGCTGCTGACAGGAGTGAAGGCACTCGCTACAGTGGTAAACTGTAGTTGCTGGCCTTTGTCCCAAGAAGGCATGGCTTGTTGGGGACTGGTGGCTTGTGGGCTCCTCGGGTAGCCAGTAGATGACAGGGCCTTGGCACCACCACCTCCCCTAGTTCGTGTGGAGTGGCTTTTCTCTAACCTAACAGGCAAGCCACTCCAAGCCTCCCTGTGGTTTTTTTCTACATGGGTCCGTTAATGGATTGTCAGATTAATCTTCAAGCTGAAGCTCTGCCCACAGTCAGGGCACAGGAATGCCTGCTTCTGTGGCCAAGGAAGGATACAGGGTGGCTCTCCCATAACCTCTGCTGACTGGGCACTCCCTGAGTGTGATGCCATCTGTGGCCTCTAGTCTTAATCCTGGTCTTTCTGTGGACTCTAAATACGGACTGGCTGGAGGACTGCAGAAGGTTCATCCTCAGACAGGGCTTCTGTCTTGATGGTCACAGGAATTACTGCTGGTTATTCCTGCTATTTGATCCAGGCCTTACTCTAGGTTCAGGCCTCCCTCCCTTCCCCGGTTTCTGTGAGTGCCATCAGATCTGGCCAGGGGTCCTATTCATAGACACCGTGGGGCAGGAGTGAGTGTCTCATGTATTGTTCAACTTTGCTTGCTGTCTTATGCCTCATTCCTGGAAGCTGAGCCAAGAACACCAGAGAAGGAAGCAAGCTGCAGAAGCCAGGGGCGAGGGACCCTGCAGAGTCCATGAGTTCATTGTGAGACAGATGGCAATGGTGCTACCAAGACCCTAAATGTTATGATGAGAATAGTCACAATCTAAAAAGGACCAGGAGCCCATGGGCACCAACTGCTTCCAGACCACAATTAAGAGGAAGTGAGATGGGAGAACTGTCTGTAAATCTAAGACAAGCCTTAGTTACATAGTGATTTTAAAGCCAGCCAGCTAGGGGGTGAGAAGAGGCTGTGGCCTAGATGAGGGAGGGGAGTGACTTGCCTGTATGTCACTCACCCCAAACAAATCCACCAAGGTGTGTGCTACCCAATCAGCCTGTGATTCCTGTGGGGTCTCAGTGAAGGTCTCATCCGATGCAAGTGTATAACTGTGATAGTGTAACTGCAGGGACAGAGCCATGAAAAGCACAGGCTGAGGAGAGGACAGTGGTCCCCAGAGACAGAAAACAGAAGGTCGGCATTGAGCCCTATCAAAAAAAAATACAGAATTAGCCAGGCAGTGGTGGCTCGTGCCATTAATCCCAGCACTTGGGAGGCAGAGGCAGGCAGATTTCTGAGTTTGAAGCCACCCTGGTCTACAGAGTGAGTTCCAGGACAGCCAAGGATACACAGAGAAACCCTGTCTTGAAAAACTAAAAACAAAACAAAACAAACCAAACAAACAAAACAAAACAAAACCAACCCAGAATCCAGGTGAAGGACCTACACTGAAACTCTAGGTCACCATGCAGAGTGCAAGATGCCTGAGGCTGTGGATCTAGGTGGGCTACTGAGGGACTGGAGCAGATCATATATGAACAGCCTTTCTGTCACTAGCAGATAGAGTCTGTCTGTCTGCAGCATGCCTTCAAGCAGTAACTTTCCATTAAGGCCGGTTGACCACAGGCTGACTGTTACCGCCAAAGGCCCTCTGAGCTTCTATGAGGCTCTGCCACAGTCACAAGTGTTTTCTCTTTTCACTCACCTGGCCCCATAGAAGGCAGGCTATCGTGGGAGGGGAGGGTGGCAACTCTCCCCACTCTGCAGATTCTTCCTCCTCTTTAAGTGATAAAGTGTTGGTGCTTGCTGGAATCCCTGTGAGAAGGAAAAATCTGATGAGGGCCATTCTTGACCCAAGTATCACAGAGTATGCCCCATTTTCTCAGCAAGCTGTAGACATACTCAAGGGTCTGGCAGGAAGAACAGATCCTCAGGCTCCATTTGGAGGGCTTCTGAGATGAGAATAGAGCTATAAAGGCCACACCGCCAATCCCATGTAGGCCCAGGCTCACAACCTGCCCCTCCACATCTGTTACCTTCCTCAATCTCAAAATAATAGAGGGTTAGGGAAGGTCCCAGAACAGAGCCCCAGTGTTTCAATGGTGGGGACATTATCGTCCTACCTCAGGTCTCATCTCACAAATTTCATGCATACAGCTTGAGTTTATACTGGTTGGATGGAACACCAGAGATGAAGTCATGTGCTGTGGGGGAAATGCAGAGAAGCCCCCGGAAGGAAGGCAACAAGGGTTAGGAGTGAGGCCATCAGTAAGAGAAGAATAAGAGAACGCAGTAAGCCCAGCTCTGTGTATGACACTCTGAGTCTCAGAAAAGGGCCAGCAGGAACCACCTGTAAACAGAAGCTGACACAGATCCTGGATGAAAGAGAAAAGTCAGAGGTCTCAATAAGTTTTCAGAAAGAATCCTGAGAAACTACAGTGTGCCAACCTAGTGCCACACTGGGAGGTGAGACAGAGGCCACCCTGTTGACATGGCCATGTAGAAAGCCCATGCACACTCTTCCCCTTACCCCAGGCAGATGGGTGTGTCCAGGCCCCTACAGTGCTATTCAGACATCTGAGCACTGAAAAGACTAAACCTACCTGTTCAAGGTTCAGCTCCCAAGAGCCTACTCAGCACAGTTCAACATCTGGCTTGTTGCTGCTGTCCAGATGTGCTCACTCCCCAGTGCCTGGCTCAGGAGGAGTCATGTTTGCGTCCTCTTGCTGCTGCTCAGGTGTCTGCCTTTGATTTGATTCCTCCTGGGCAGGGCTAGCTGGTCTTGGGGCCTGCTTTGGACTCAGAGAAATGTCTAGAAACACAAAGCAATGTCACTGAGGACAATACCAAGGTCTCGAAGACAGGAAGCCAGTGACTCCAGGGCCACAATAAGAGTCTCTGGGATTCTAGGTTATCAGACCAAAGACAGAATATAAAGATACAGTGGCCATGTTCATTGCCTGTAGCTCAATTCTTGTCTAAAGCCTACTTTTTTGTGTCTCTCACATGTCCTTGTTCCCTGATAAGCCATCTCATCAGCCCTAATTTCACTTTTAAATTTTGACACAAGTTCTAAGTTGCCCGGACTGGCCTTGAACTCACTCCGTAGACTAAGCAGGCTCTGACTCATGAGTCTCCTGTGCCCAGAATGTCTTGGATTACAAGCCTGTAGACCCTGCTTAAACACGAACTCTTGATTCTTTCCTATTTGTTTGGGGGTTTTTAGATTACAATCCTCCCACCTCAGATCTTGAGTTAGGGTCATACTTTAATAGGTGGATTCTACGGCACATAAATTACACCTCAGTAAAACTGTTGAAAATGTGGGTGGACTTGGAGTTTTTTATAGATTTAAAAGACATAAACCAAATGCAGTATGTGGACTTAGGGTTATTAAAGTTAAAATTCAAGTTCCTACTGAAAACAGAATAAGGACTGGGTGTTAGATAATTTTCTATGGGAAGTGATGGTATTGTGGTTACGTCTAGAAAGAGATGGGTAGCACATTTCTGTCACTGATTTTTTTTTTCCTTTCTTCTCTGTTTGATGCAAGGTCTCCCCCTATAACCTAGGCTTGCCAAAAGCTCATTGCTGAAGATCCGTGACAATGATTACTGTCCTGTTCTACTTTGGGTTATGTTTAAATGTTTTTTTAAAGATATATTTATTTTATTGCCAAACATGGTGGCACAGGTCTCTAATTCTAGCACTTGGGAGAAAGAAACAGGCAGATCTCCATGAGTTCAAGGCCAGCCTGGTCTACATAGTGAATTCCAGGATAGCCAGAGCTCCCTAATAGTGAGACTCTAAATTAAATAACCAAAAATAAAATAAGTAAATAATTGGGGGGGGGGAGAGGGAGAGGGAGAGGGAGAGAGAGAGGAAGAGGGAGAATATGAGTATTTTGCTTGCATGTATCTGTGACTCCTGCCCACAGAGGTCAGAAGAGGGCACCAGATTACCTAAACTGGAGTTAAGGCCAGCTCTAAGTTGCCAAGTGTGTGCTGGGAACTGAACATGAGTCCTGCTAGAACAGTCAGTGCTCTTAACCACTGAGCCTCCTCACCAGCCCCCAGGGGAGTCAGTAACAGTTCCTTTGGAGCCATTGTCCAACACTGGCTGCGGGGTCAGTCCTAGTCTTGTCCCCCAAGGACCCATCCCAGAGAGAAGCAGAACAGCACCTGCAGTCTGCTGCTGCTGCCAGCTGAACAACAGTGATGGCAGATGGCATGGGTACCACTGCAGGTGGCATGAAGCAGATGCTTTGCCATAACTGACCATCTACTCACTCAGAAGATGCCTATTATATCCTTGATCTCCATTTGCCACCTCTGACCTCACAACCATCCCTTTTGTGCTGGTGCCTCCTAATCAGAGGAGAAGCCTTCTCTTTACTCCTGCTCAGAGAAGCCTCAAAGTGTAGCCAGCTCTGGGTAAGTGGCCTTTTCCAGCTCTAAAATGGTCCAGTCTACCCAGGAAGGCAGTTTGTGTTCACTTTGCCCCAGCAGTCTCAGGATGTACCAATACTTACTAGTGTTTGGTTTCCTTTGGCATACTGTCTCCTCCTCAGCCCCCTTCTCCTGGCCCCAGGGGCCTGAAGGACAAGGCTCTTCTCCCCTCTCTATCTGGGTGAGAATGACTTGTTTGGAGATGGCATAATCTGCATACAGAATGGGGAGGGCATGGAGAAAAGTCTGAGTCTGGCTGCCTAAAGCAAAAGCAAAGAGGCAGGAAGCCATTGTAGGACGAAAACCCAGGTACTCCTCTGCAGCCTTGCCCTGGGAAACGAGCATCTCAGAGCTGCCCCTCATCACATGCTTGTAGAGTTCCTTCTGCCAGTCCTCCAGGATGGCCCACTCTAATTCAGAGAAATAAATATACAGCCACGTCATCAAAGGTCAGGGGCACCTGAAACCACAATGTCCCACTTGTTCACCTACATGCTTACAGGCACAGGCCCTTAAGCTCCCTAGTCAGGGCATCCAAGGGCTACCTTGGGGACCTCCCCCTTGTTGCCAGGGAGAAGCTGCTGGACCCAAAAGTTCCAGTTGCGCACAAGGTTCTCCATGTTTTCCAGTCGAGGCTGCAGCAGCCCATATTCCTGCAGCAGGATCCCCAGCACGGCCCACTTGCCCTCCAGCTGGTTGCTGAACTCCACAGCTGTCTTCTCACAGTCAGCCAGCTTCTTCTCCGCTGTCCCTAAGCGTCCCTCCAGAGTCAGCAAGTGGGCCAGGCAAGAATCAGCTTTCTTAGAGCCAGGTGTGGTGGCACAGGCCTTAAATCCCAGCACTTGAGAGGCAGAGACAGGTGGATTTCTGAGTTCAAAGCCCCCCTGGTCTGCAGAGTGAGTTCCAGGACAACCAGGGCTACACAGAGAAACTTTCTTTTCCAAGGCATGAACAGCAGGCACCAGGGTCCACAGTGTGGCCTCTGCTGAATAGAGGTATGAGCTCTTCTCTGCATTTGGCTGGAGTGAAGAAGAAGGGGTAGGTGGCCTCTTATAACACATCTGACTGTCCCTCCCAGAAAGCTGCTCAAGAGACAAGAGAATCATATAATCATAGTATCCACATCTGTAAACCAGGCATTCACAAATTGAGGCAGGGAGACTGCCTCAGATTCAAAGGCAGTTTGAACTAAACAGTGAGCCCCAGGCTAGCTTAGAATGGAGAGCTGAGAGCAGCCAGACAGAGTGGCACATGTCTTTTAATCTCAGCATTCAGGAGCTAAAGGCAGGTAGATCTCTGGGAGCTCAAGGCCAGCCTGATCATTTAAATGGCAAGTTCCAGAGCAGCCAGGGCTGCAGCGTATAACACTGGTTTGTGGGTTTTGTTGTTGTTCTTTTTTAAAAGGCATTTTGTCCCATGTATCTGCAGGTCTACAGTCAAAAATACACCTGACATGGGATAAAAATATCTGGAGCCCAGTGGTGGTGGGGGAGGGGCACATGCCTTTAATCACAGCATTCCCCAGGCAGAGGCAGACAGATCTCTGTTGAGTTTAAGACCAGCCTGGTCTACATACAGAGTGAGTTCCAGGACAGCTGGGACTACACAGAAACTCTGTCCCCAACCCCACCCCACCAAAAAAAAATTTGGAAAGAAAAAAATTGTGTCTATTCTTGTCGTTATTTCCTCCACAATGCAACTACTAGCCTTCTACTGTATTGGAAATCTAGACATCGATTTAATGTATTTTAAAGCATATGAATAGGTTATCTGCAAACACTACATGATTTTATGTAAGGGACTTGAGCATCCGTGGTATCCGCTGTAGTTATTATCAATGTTGAGATCTATCCTGCTAGCAAGCTTCTTGGGATATTAGGTACGGCAAGGCAGCTAAGGGACAGGAGCAGGAGGGAAGGAACGGAAACGGTTTCCAGTCTTGCTCCCACAGCCTACATAGCTCCCAGTTCACTTCCTATTCCTTGCAGTCAGGGACCCAGAAGGACACACAGCAAACTAGAGAAAGAGAAGTTCCTTTCAAAAGCTTCCAAGAGACGACAGTTTCAGACTTGTCTGAGATGTATTGGTAATAACAGATACCACTTACTGAGAGATTTTTTACAGGTGAAAACCTTCTAGCATGTCCTCTAAATTGGCACACTGAACATTACCAAACTACTCCCCTCCCCTGCCCGCCCCCCTTTATTTTGAGACAAGGTTTCTCTGTGTAGTCTTAGCTGTCCTGGAACTCACTCTGTAAACAGGTTGGTCTAGATCCGAGGGCCTCTGCCTCCTGAGTGGGGGGTTTAAAGGCATGCCCAATGCTTCTGCCTCCTCCTCCTCCACCACCTCACCTCCCCCC
>NC_034591.1:66701285-66703690 GCF_900095145.1 Mus pahari | reverse complement strand
TCCTGGAACTCACTTTGTAGACCAGGCTGGCCTCGAACTCAGAAATCCGCCTGCCTCTGCCTCCCAAGTGCTGGGATTAAAGGTGTGCGCCACCACTTTCAGTGGTTCTTAACCTTCCATAGCTGTGACCCTCATGTTGTGGTAATCCCTGTCCTAGTTAGGGTTTCTATTGCTGCAACAAAACACCATGACCAAGATACAAATTAGGAAAGAAAGGGTTTATTTGGCTTACACTTCTGTTTATCACTGTAGGAAGTCAGGACAGGAACTCAAACAGGGCGGGATTCTAGAGGCTGGAGCTGATGCAGAAGTCATTGTGGGGTGCTATTACTGGCTCGGTTCCCATGGCTTGCTCAGTCAGCTTTCTTATAGAAGGTGGGACTACAAGCCCAGGGATGGCACCACCCACAGTTGGCGGCCCCTCCCCCACCTCCCCATTGATCACATCTGGATAGAGGCATTCCCTCAGCTGAGGTGCCTTTCTCTCTGATGACTATAGCTTATGTCAAGTTGACGCACGAAACCACCCCGAACATCCCTAACCACAGAATAATTTTGTGGGTATGAGAACTGCTAGATCTTGACAAAATTCAGAAACTTGTTGTGAACTGGGTTCTGTACTGTTTCCTACGAGAAAGTAGAGTCGCTAGGCGTTTTAGTGGTGGGCTTATCCTAAGGTGTTGACCTGAGGCCCTTTCGCAGCCTCAACCTTGCGGATGTGGCAGGTAGGCGACCCTGGCTCCTGTCTGACTGCTCGGCCGCAGGTCTCAGGAGAAACAATGGGCAGGGACTGTGTCATCTGCGGGGTCCTTCCAGAGACATGGGAGCGCCTGTCCTGGCGGAGCTACGGAGGCCGTGTCGCGCGCACCGGTCTTAGGGCCCAGCCCACCAGGCCGCCCGCCGCCAGGTGGAGGCTGATGGCTGCGGTGGCCTACGTGGCCTCCAGGCCGGTGGCTCCTTGGCCCCAGCGGGCTGGGCCAGGGCCAGGGCAGGGGGCGCTCCGGGCCGCTTACCGGGCAGGCGCCGCTCCAGCCGTGGCTACCGCGTCGTCGCTGGGCTGCGGGCCTCCGCCGACGGATGTGGCCCGGCGCGGGAGCTGCTGTCCAGCGCCCGCGCATTGCACAGCGTCCCAAGCCACGTGCCCAGCTGGCCCTACTCTAACCCGCAGGAGCCGCTGCGGGGCGCGCACGGTGCCCCCTGCAGCCAGAAGGGTCGCACTGGGTGGCCGCTGGCCTGCGGCGTCAACCCTGCCCCCGGGGCTGGCCTCCTGCAAGTCTACGGGCGGGTAAATATAAGATGCCCATGAGGAAAATGCTCAGGAAATCCCTGAACTCCGCGCTGGGGCGGGACACCCTCATCCCAAGGGTGTTCAGATTCCCTTTTCTAGGGTCTCTAAGAGGGGAATCTAGGGGAAGACATAAAGGTTTCTAAATTCCATTTTGGTTTTTCAGAACAAGTAGGAAGCGCTAAGAAAAATGGTGCGTTTAAAACAAAACGCAAGCCCAGGACTGGTGTACCTTAGTGATAGAGCGCTTGCTTGGCTTCGGGCAGAACCCGAGGGAGGTGCTTCCGGAGCATTCTCCCCTCGTGCACTCACCTTTGAGCTCGCAGCCTCCGCGTACCCCCTGCAGAGCTCCTTCTTCCAGCCTCTCTGCCACACCCAGTCTGGACTTAGTTGTGGCATCCGCAGGGCATCCTGTTAGCCTTGGCTCAGGAAGGGAGCTGGTGTTGGCCACCCTGCTCTCCCTGGCAGGAGGCTTCAAAGCAGACAATGAACAGGACCACAGCTCCACAGCTACTGGGTCCATTTCTAAGGCTTTCTAACCAATTCACGTCCTGAATTATCCTGAATACAATACTCCATTTAAGACCAGTTTCCTTCTGAAACTAGAAAGCTTTACTCGGGAAAGCCTTGGAATATAAAAATAAAACCATTCTCTTCGTTTCCTGCATTTCCCAGTCATTCTATCTATGGTCATTATTCAATAAGCCAATAAACTTCCAGCTGGCGACTGTGTTTTGAATCTTTGTTTTGGTGTGTGCGTGTGTGTGTGTGTGTGTGTGTGTGTGTGTGTGTGTGTGTGTTGGGGATTATCTCTAAACAAAGTGTGGGCCAGCTGACATAGTAAGGACACAAACTACCTACCTCTCTCTAAGGTGCATCACTGAATCCTTGGCATTTAGGGCAAGGCCAGGAAGTGCTACTTTGAGTTACATCAAAATAAGAGTTGGGACTGGTGAGATGGCTCAGTGGGTAAGAGCACCCCACTGCTCTTCCAAAGGTCTGGAGTTCAAATCCCAGCAACTACATGGTGGCTCACAACCATCCATAACAAGATCTGACTCCCTCTTCTGTTGTGTCTGAAGTCAGCTACAGTGTACTTACATATAATAAATAAATAAAT
>NC_034591.1:66672246-66698879 GCF_900095145.1 Mus pahari | reverse complement strand
AAATGAGTTACAAAATCAGAAGCCAACAACAATAGGCTAAGTATGACAGTCTTTAGTATTTAGTTTCCTTGGTGCGTGTGTGTGCCATGGCATTCAGGCTGCTCGAGGCCAAGGGTGCGGATGGTCTGAAGCTAGAGTCCCAGGCGACTGTGAGACATGTGACATGGATGGCGGGGGTGGAACTTGGGTTCACTGGAAGAGTAGCAAGAGGTCTTAACCCGTGACCCATCATCATTTCTCCAGCACTCTAAGAACTGAGTTCTTGACAGCTAGAATTTGTATTTTAGAAGCTGCCTCTATCCAAGCACTCAGGAAACTAAGATAATCCTGAGTTTGAGGCCAGCCCAGGCCGTACAGTGAGTACCAGGCCAGCTGGAGCTACACAGCAAGACATTTTCTAAAATAACAAAAATAAAAGAAAGGCAAAAATTCTTTGGCAGCACTAACTCAGATGTCATTGTACATCAATCTAGTCTACCTTAGGGGCCTAGTGAGAGTGTGCACGCAGTGATGAGATTGCTAACTGGTTCCCAGGAGCCACAGGTTAAGAGTTCTGTGTATCAGTTACCTACCATTCAACACTAAATTTATAAATGTATTTTAAAAATACTTTACACTAAAATGGGTTAGGCTCATAGCAGCTCTAGTGTAAATTAAAATTACTTTCATAGTATTTGGGGTTTTGGTATTTTTAGATTTTATTTTTATGATATGAGCACAAGAATATAGGTAAAAGCCAGAGGTGTTGGACCCTCCTGGAACTGAAGTTGCAGGCAGTTATAAGCTGCCTGACATGGGTGCTGGGCATTGAATTTAAGTCCTCTACAAGAGCAGGCTTTGTTCATGAGCCACTTCCAGCCCCATTTAACTGGAATCAACTTGGTAATTAGTCCAGGGTGGCTTTGACTCAGAAATCCACCAGTTTCCTTTTTCTAAGTGCTGGGATTAAAGGCGTGCACCACCACACCAAGTCTGTCCTTTTCCTCATCTGAGACAAGGCCTCATTCTGGCCTCAGCCTTCTGATAATACTAGGCAGTTCTTTCTCTCTCAATGCAGATATGATCAGTCATACACAAGTAAGGCCTTATATGTTGAGGGCCCAGTAACAAATTGACAAGTTATGGACTAACAACACTTGGGGCTTTGACAGGTCACTCTGAAACAGCCAGCCATTGGCCTCTGCCATTGAAGGTGGAGTCATCAGAAACTAAGTCACCTAACATAAGTTAAGGAGTAACTCAAGGAATGGGTCAGGATATTCACTCAGGTTTTTAAAGATTTATTTTATGAGTACACTGTAGCTGTAACTGTCTTCAGTCACACCAAGAGATTCTGTTACAGATGGTTGTGGGCCACCATGTGGCTGCTGAGAAATGAACTCAAGGAGCAGTCAGTGCTCTTAACCGCTGAGCCATCTCTCCAGCCCCCTCATTCAAGTATTATTTTGCCCACTGAGAGACAGGGACAGCTCAGAGAGAGCATTGCCATGACCCACCTCACCCTACAATCCAAGCATGTTATGGTAAGTTGAGATGTAGATGTTCAAACTAGGGATATGGCTCAACTGGGAGACTGCTTGCTGAGCATGCACAAAACCCTGCGTTCAATCCCTGGTATTCACCCCCAATGACAAAGTGGATACTCACAGGAGAAAAAACAGACTATATGTATAACCAGGCCTCATTCCCCCAACAATTTTGGCAATACGGTCTTTCTGTTCTGAGGGTACCAAGTATTTCAGATAGGACTCAGACCATCCCTGCATTTTATAACATTGACTCAACCTTAGTGACCAGTACAGCTGCTAATGGATCTTCACAGGCTCCTCCCTGTCTGACTTTAAAAACCTAACATGACAATATATCCCATTCTTCACACCAGTCCCCAATCCCAACCCAGATCAGTTAGAATCAAGGCCAATCTTTGCAAAGCGTATTCCTTAGCCCATTACCAAATGAAAAGTCTAGCTCCAGCCATGTCTCCACTACTCCACTTCTCAGATATGCCCCACTTCCCAGCCAGATTAGAACTGTCTGACTGCTGTCTGCCTCTTAATTGCTTTGGCCACACCACGACTGTTTACAATGTCTTCTTCCTATCTGACAATACTGCTATTATTTAGGAGGTGAAAGCAAGAAAACCAGGAGTTCAAGCACAGCCTGAGCTACAAATGTCTCAACAACAAAAACAGTCAGGGATGTGGGTCGGTTGACAGAATGCCTGTTTAGCATGCACAAAACCCTAGGTCCAATCCCCAGCGTTGCATAAACCAGGTCTGGTGGCTTCCTCCTGTGTTCCCAGCAGTCACATAATGTAGGTAGGTAGGACTATAAATTCAAGATCATTTTCAGATATACAGCATATTCAAGACCATCCTGGGCTAATAAATAAGAGCTTTTAAAAGAGAGGTGGGCACAAAATAGAAAGCTGGGTAAGAATCAGCCTGGGGGTTGGTGGAAAAGCTGGGGAGCTGGCTCAGTGGTTTAAGTGCACTCGTTCATACAGAGGGAGTTGGCTCAGTGGTTTAAGTGCACTTGTTCATGCAGGGGACCAGGATTTGAATCACGGCACCCACACGGTGGCTCACAATCATCCATGTTCCGGGGGTTCAAATCCCTCTTCTGACCTTGTGCATCATACACTCACTTGGTACACAGATATATATATTTGAGCAAAACACTCAGATACATAAAATAAATCTCAAACATTTTAAAAACCAATTAGTTCAGAGGCTGACAAGATGGCTCAGTACAGATACTTGCTGCCCAAGATGATGCAAACTTGATGATCTGAGTTCAATCCCAGGCCCCACATAAAAGTGGAAAGGGAGGACTGATTTCACCAAGTTTTCCCCTGACCTACACACAAAGAGTAAGTAAAACAAACAAACAAAAAAAAATTAGTTGTATTCTGGGCATGGTGGTGCCTAGCTTAATCCCAGCATCTGGGAGGCAGTGGCAGGCTGATCTCCAAGTTGGAGGCCAGCCTGATCCACACAGAGTTCCAGGACAGCTAGGGCTACAGAGAAGCCCTGTTTCAAAATCCCAAACAAGCAAACAACGTCATGTTCATCGGGGATGGGCGCTTTCCTGCAATCTCAGCACTTGTGAAGCTGAACGGGGAGGCTGAGAAGATCCAAGTCTGCTTGGTCACACAGTCAAGCCTGTCTCAGAAGCCTTTTGAAGTCTGTAAAAAATCCGGTAGAAGAAACTAGAATGTAGTGAGAATTTTGGAATTTTGAGTTCAAAAAATACTGAAATATTTTAAGAATGTGCTTTCATTTTAACCCCGGGTGTGGGGATACAGGGTTACCACTTTGGAGTGTCTGAAGCAGCTGACTAAGATTTGCCTCATGCTCTAGCAAAGCATGGTTTTGCCAGCTGTAGATAATGTCTGCAATTGTGTGACATTTGGAATTCTGGGAACTCTTCAGAGGATACATAAATGTTTGGGGAAGAAACAAGGTTGGTGGTTGGTGGACATTTAGGGAGGTTGCTGCGGTTTGGTAATAGCTGTGGTCAAAGAAGAAACAAAAATAAATTAGATTCAGGAATTTTCCTAATTCCTCTCTCCCCTCTATCCTTGTTTCTCACCTCTCTAGTGTTAGGGGTGAAACAGGGTGGGGGATAAAGGGTGGGGAAAAAACCTCACAAAGTAACAAAGACCAGCTACACTACATTTTAATAGAATGCAAACTATAGCCAACATGTTCTGTTCAGTGATGTATTCCAAATGTTAAAACTGAACACATACCTAAAAAACAAGCAAAGTAAAACAGCTTGGTGAGTATGGGTGCTGGCCACCAAGCCTGACACCCGAGTCTGACCACGATTCCCAGTCAGTGGGAGGAGAGCGCTCCAATTGCCTTCTGACGTCCATACGCTTGCCAAGTGCTCACACTCGAGTGCAGAGGAGGGAAGCTCTCAAAAGGTGTTTACACAACAAAAAAGCCAAGATGGCTTGTTCAGGACAGGAAGAATAGTGTGACAGCAACATAATTGATGAGACATGGTAACGTAAGCTGTAGAAGCCTTCAAGGCTATACTGAAGAATTTGCTTTGAACACAGGTGGAATTGCAGCCCGTCTTTTGACTACTTTGTGGGTTCTTTCCAACCCCCTTCTCCATTCTTTTCCCACCCTTTCAACCTCCTAACAGTAGATAGGAGAGAAAAAAGGGAAGAGGGGAAAGAAGACCTCAGACTACTTTCTGCTGATCAGGGCATCAAGTTCCTTGGGGCAAGTGTGTCAAGATATCTAATTTCTTCTTGTTTCTTCTTTGCTCATTACTATTTAACAAACTGCAACCAACCAACAGCCACAACCCCGCCTCTAGGGACCCAAGTATTTATATACCATCATAAAAGTCCCCAAAAGGGCTGGAGAGATGGCTCAGGGGGCAAGAGCACCCGACTGCTCTTCCGAAGATCTGGAGTTCAAATCCCAGCAACCACATGGTAACCATCCGTAACAAGATCTGACTCCCTCTTCTGGAGTGTCTGAAGACAGCTACAGTGTACTTACATATAATAAACAAATCTTTAAAAAAAAAAAAAAAAAAAAGTCCCCAGAATTCCAAACATCACACATTTGCAGAAACTATCTGCCGCTGGCAAAATCATGCCAATACAGCACAAGGCAAATCAGTCAGCTGCTGTGGACAGTCTGAGATGGACCCATCTCTCACCCTGGGATTAAAATGAGAACACATTCCCATAAAACTGCTGTTTTTTTCAAAGAAACCAAGACTCTCACTACAGCAAATGACATGGTGAGACTCTAAAAAAGCCCCCGTCCAACTGCTCCACAATAGTGTATGATGGGACTAGCTAGGCTGACTAGAGGTCAGATGAGAGTGACCATTAAAACCTTAACTGTGGCTGTCCGAGCAGTGGTGATGCATGTCGTTAATCCCAACACTCAGGAGGCAGAGGCAGGCAGATCTCTGAGTTCGAGGCCAGCCTGGTCTACATAGAGAAACCCTGTCTCAAAAAAACAAAACAGAACAATAACTGCTACATTCTCTCGAGTAGTGACAAGCGCAATGGGCCCCAAAAAACCTGGGCGCTGTCCCGAGGTGAAAAGTTCACAGAAACTTAGTCTCCTGGAATCGTGGCATCCTGTATAATGAATGCTCCAATTGGAAAACAGATCCATGTGCTTTCCCTTAATACATAGCCAAGTTAGATCCTAGGCAGTCAGTCCTTGAGCTGACCCTGGATTTAGGTAGCTAAGTCACTGCCCTACACAGGAATTTACCATTCTCTAGGAAGAAGGAAGTTTGTGATCTAAAGAGGAACCAGAGTAGATAATTAGAACTATAGATGAGTTATACCCATACACAAGTATTTACAATGGCCCAGGGGGGGGTGGACTATAGGAACTATGGCAAGGGCATGAAGCCCTTGCCCGCCCCCCCCCAAACTAAGTTTAAACTGACTTTAGGTGGAGCTGTTTTTTATCCCAGCTGTTAACATTGAATTCTATCCCAGTTGGTTCCTGCCAGTCCTTCCATGTTTGCATTCCTCTGTTTTGTGTAACTTCCCTATTTTCTTTTCTTTTTTTAAAAATTATTTATTTATTATATATAAGTACACTGTAGCTGTCTTCAGATACCCTAGAAAATGGCATCAGATCTCATTACAGATGGTTGTGAGCCACCATGTGGTTGCTGGGATTTGAACTCATGACCTTCAGAAGAGCAGTCAGTGCTCTTAACCGCTGAGCCATCTCTCCAGCCCCCTATTTTCTTCTGTATAAATATTTTCTTCAATTTGACATTACATTCAGATACCACACTCCCTTGTGTCTGTATTTGTTTGTCACCCCACATTTGAGCTGAATCCTCACTCACTTGCAACCAGAGACCCGTTCCAAGCAGATCAGAAACCCAAGTGAGGTCCGTCTGCGGCAAACAACAAGAACAACAACAACAAAATTCCAAACCAAACCAACCAAACAAAAACAAAACAAACACACACACCAAACCACACGTTAAGATGTTGTATGCACATGAGTCCATTAGGATGAACCCATGAAGAGCTTGGTCCCTCAATGTCCCACTCCATTCTTGGTATAGATACCTACCTGTGTTTCAGCACTCACTCTTGATACAGACAACCTCCAAGTCCTCTTCCTGTTCTTGTGTGTTGACTTAAAACTATTTGCCATGAATCCTAAGTTACTCATTTTGCTGAATGAAAATTCAGTTTCAGTCTTTTGGATATAGGTTTCCAATTAAATCTACTGGCAAGTGTTAACAGCACGAGTGACAGGTTTTGGGGTGGAGATGCAAGCATTCTGCTTTTCTGAATGAACTTCTTATATATTAAAACAATCCTGCAGAGCCATGGCAGAGTTGAGGTCATTCTGTTACATTCAAAGCCCTACCAAAGCTCAAGCAGGGAGGGAAGGAGCCTTTGCTCTGACAGACCCCTCTCTCTCCCCCACACACCTTCTGAAACTATCTGCCCTTTAAAATAGACCCCTTCAAGCTAAGTAAAAATGGTGCACACCTTTAATCCTAGCACTCAGGAGGTAGAGGCAGATGGACAGGCCAACCTGGTCTACAGAGTGAGTTCCAGGACAGCCATGACTACACAGAAGAACCCCACCTTGAAAAAACAAAAACAAAAACCCATTCCAACCAGAGATCTAGGATTGAGCCTGAGCCTGTACTACCTTCAAGCGCATAGCAGGTGCTGAGAATAAACTTCTGGGGACAGGGACTCGGAATCTTAACTGACTTTAAGGTACACAACTATAGAAACAATAGAAGCCCTGGTTCAGTGTGTGAGCTCTGAAGCAAGATGGTCATGGGATCAGGCTAGGCGCCCTGATGAGGCACCTCTCCCCCTGGCTCTACGTGAGAATTCTTGACAAACAGAAAACACCCTATGTGAACATTTTGTTTTTTTAAATACAAGTAACAAGATTTATTCCAGACAAGAGTACATTCACATATGACCAAGGAACCCACTCTCACCTACCCAATGACAGTGGGGCAGGTACTTAACACTCCTGAGACAAGCATCTATGTGTCTTCTCCGTCATCCCTGGTACAGCCATTGCAAAATCTAATCTGCACAACCTCAGGTGATGGAACAGAATCAAGCTCAGTCTTTCACCCCCCATCCCACCCCCAGGGCTGCAGAAACACATCCAGGAGGGGGAAAGTATGTTGGGACACCAAAGTCCCAGGACTGAATTCTTAGCTTCTTCAAACCAGTCTTTTACTCTCAGCGGGGCTTCAGGGGCTTCCTCTTGGCCAATCTGAGAAATCAGCCCCACCTGCATGGACTCAGCAACCCACCGAACGTGTCTTGGCTCTCTGGCCTATGTTAAGTGTGGGTGGGCTAAAAGAGCCCCATAAACTATTCCCTCCTGGAGGGTAGTCAGTTCCCATGTTAGGAACAACTTCTACAACTCTTGAAATTTATAAAACAAGTTTTGAGCTATATTTAAAAAGAAAAACAAGAATCTAACTCCAAAAGGGGGGTCTTTAGAACAAGCTAAATAGTTCATTTAAATTATTTATACTAGTTATTAACAAGGAGGTTACAAAAGGAAAAGAAACTGAGGGTAATACTTCCTGGAACTTACCACATACCTCTATGGCCCCATACAACTGTGGGAAGACGTGTGAAATGTTAGAGTGGGCCCTGGAACTGGCCACCAGTCCCTGTGGTGTGACAATGCACCAGAAAAGAGAAAGCCAGAGACCTGTAGGGGCTAACGAAACAACAAACCCAGCAACAAGGCCAGATGACAAAGGCTGCGGCCACAGATGCTTCTCTCCTGCGCCGCAGATTAGCCTTTGTGCTTAGCCCAGGTGGGCAAAGCAGGAGCAATCTCCTCAGGAAGGAGCCAGACTTTGTAGTGTGTCTTCGGGGGACTGACGCCACCCCCCTCCGCCCCCGGACGACGGTGAGGGGCTGGCAACCTTAAAGCAGGCCATTGGGTCTGGCCGACTCTGAAGCCAGCCCGCCCCGCTCCCGCTGGTGAATTTTCTGGTGCTGCAGGAGGTGCTGCTTCTGGACAAAGCTCTTCTCACATTCGGGGCAACTGTAGGGTCGCTCACCCGTGTGGATGCGCTGGTGCCGAACCACGTCCGATGGGTGGCTGAAACTCTTGCCACAGTACCCACATATGAGAGAACTCCGGCTTTTCCTCCAAGGGATGTGGCCAGGCAAAGCAACTAAGCTGTTCGGTGAAAATCTCTCCTGGATTTGTGGGCTGTTGCTGGGGCCTTCCTGCTGATGGCACCGCTGGTGGGTCACCAGGCTGACCTTGCAGCTGAAGCTCCTGTGGCACACATCACACTGATGCAGCTTCGACCTTTTGGTCTGTGGTTTCAGCCGGGGCCTAGGTCTAAGGCTCTCCTCTGGTTCTGCGGCAGAATAAGATCCCCTGCCTGTGTGGCTCTGCAAATGTGCAGTCAGCTGCTGCTTGTAGCGAAAGCTGATCTGGCATTCAGAACATTTGTAGGGGCTGGTGTCTCTCTTCACCTTCAGACTCTGTCCACACTCCTGACCCAGTTGCACCTGTCTGTGAGACTTCTGTTTTCCGGGGCAGTCCGGATTTCTACCAGGGGCAGGGTCTCTACTGCTCTCAACAGACTCAGGGTTTGAGTCCCCAGGGCCTGATTCCATGAGGGCAGAATCTCCTGGGCTATTCCAGAACACAGCCTGCTCTGCGCCAAAGAAAGCCTGCTGTTCAGCAGCACTGGAAAACATGTTGGGAAGACCTTCTGGGCCTTCCTGCTTGTACAGCATCTCCTGTTTAACCATGGCCCTATCTGCTGCAAAGGAAAAGACAAACAAAAGATCACATTCCAGCTCTTTTGGTATCTCCAGAGAAAACACTGCGGAGTTTAGAAGGCTCAAATCAACACTCCTTAGGAACAGCTGAGTCAGAACAATCTGGAGGAGAGCTGGGTATCTTACTCACAGAGAACAGCGTTATTATAATTTCTCCAAACCTGTCTACAAACTGGTACTTAATCTCTATGGAAAAAAATTACAAAATACACTAACAACTGATTAATTCAAAAATGTTAAAATAACAAATTTGAAGCTGAGCCTGGTGATGCAGGCCTGTAATCTCAGCTACTCAGAAAGAGGATCAGAAGTTAATACATTGCTTAGGCTACAGAGAGAGTATAAGCCACTGTGGGCAACTCAGACCCTATCTCAAAAATTTAAAAAGGTTTTTAAAAAAGAGGCTGCGGGGCTGGTAAGATGGCTCAGTGGGTAAGAGCACCCGACTGCCCTTCCGAAGGTCTGGAGTTCAAATCCCAGCAACCACATGGTGGCTCATAACCATCCATAACAAGATCTGACGCCCTCTTCTGGGGTGTCTGAGGACAGTTACAGTGTACTTACATATAATAAATAAGTAAATCTTTAAAAAAAAACAAAAACAAAGAGGCTGCGAATGAAGCCCAGCTGCAGTTGTAGGCCTAGCAAAAGGCTCTGCATTAAACTCACTAAACAGTTTAAAAGTCACATCCAGGGCTGGCAAGATGACTCATCCAGGGCTGACTCAGCAGTTAGAGCCCCAGCTGTTCTTCAGAACAGGTTCAATTCCCAGCACCTACACAGTTGTGGTTCACAATCATCAGTAACTCCAGTTTTAAGGGTCCTGATACCCTCTTTGCTGTAAGCAGGTAACTGCTGTGAAAGAGTTGTTCAATCCCCAGAGTGGTCACAACCCACAGGTGAGACTGCTGTTATAGTCACCTAAAAAGGTTGGGGGCTGGAGAGATGGCTCAGTGGTTAAGAGCACTGACTGCTCTTCTAGAGGTCCTGAGTTCAAATCCCAGCAACCACATGGTGGCTCACAACCATCTGTAATGAGATCTGATGCCCTCTTCTGGGGTGTCTGAAGACAGCTAAAGTGTACTTACATATAGTAAATAAATTAATTAAAAAAAAAAAAAAAAGGGTTGTGGTGGTGGTTCTTAACTGTAATCCCACTCAGGAGGAAGAACTGGGAGCATCATGAGTTCAAAGTCAACCTACATCGTAAGACTTGTCTCAAAAACAAGCAGAGGCTGGAGAGATGGCCACTGAACAAAGAGCACTTGTTTCCAACACCCACACCAGGTGGCTTGGTCACCTGCAATTCCAGCTCTAGAGATTCCAATGTCCTCCTCTGCCCCCACCAATACAGTCACATAGTCATCCCTGCATACATATAAAAATAAACCTTTAAAAAACAAACCAAAGTCCACAACCTGCACGTGCCAGTTGAGCCTTGTGAAAGCTCCCTATTAGTTATGGAAACCTACAGATTTCCCATACAGGGATGGAGAAACAATACAGAACGTTCTAGAACTACTCACCCAGGTGGGTACCTTCTTCCACCAAGTCACCCACCATCTCTGCACCCAACTCCACTTCTTCCTCTGGCTGGCCAAGGACCTCTGGGACAGAAAAGATACAGTATAAAGCTGGAGAATAAAAACAATACTGCATGCTGATCAGATGCCAATGTACAAATGATGTTAACAGCAAATCAATATTAACAGCTAAAAGGACATAAGAGCTGATGTTACTGTCACTTTTCCCTAGACACTTCTGGATAGTGGACTGTCACGCTACTGCTCTGCGCTCCTTCATTAGGGCAACTAGGCTCAGATGCCATTGTCTCCCGAGCACCCCCACCTCTGCCCAGACAGCGGAAGTTCTGCTAAGGATTCCTTCCACAGTGCCTAATTCCATCCCTGTGGAGGCACCGTGACACAGGAAAGCAGCCTCAAAGAGAGCATGGAACCCATCTGGGGTACCGGTCACCCCACTCACCCACCCTGACTTCCCTTGCTCTCACTGTGGTCTAGCCAGTGGCCTCCTTGGTATTTCTCCAAGGACCCACATCTGAAAACAATTTGTCTTAGAAGAAAAATATGCATTCATTATCGAGTATGCATTACTAATTTTTATACTAAACACTTCCACATAGTGCTTTCAGTCTACCAACAATGTGTAGACCACAGTGGCTAGTGATGACTCTGGCTAACTGCCAAGAAAAAGTTTTTGTTTTTGTTTTTTAAGATTTTATTTATTTATTTTATGAGTATGTGTACACTGAAGCTGTCTCCACATATACCAGATGAGGGCACTGGATCTCATTACAGATGGTTGTGAGCCACCATGTGGTTGCTGGGAATTGAACTCAGAACCTCTGGAAGAGAAGTCAGTGCTCTTAACAGCTGAGCCATCACTCCAGCCCAAGAAAAAGGATTTTTTTTCAGCCTGTGCTGCATGTCTCATCTCAAGATACAAGATTCCTTTAAATTTTTATTTTATTTTATTATTAACTATTATTATTTATTATTAGATAATATGTATATGCTATCTAAGAGTCTGAGTACATCTGTACCACAGTGCACATGTGGTGGCAGAGGGCAACCTAAGGAGTCGGTTGTCCCTCCCATCACGACTCCAGGGATGAGTGAAGGTTGTCAGGCCTGTATAGAAAGCACGTCTACCCATTTAATGGTTCCTAAGTTAAAAGATTTCTCATCAGCCCGGCGTGGTGGCGCACGCCTTTAATCCCAGCACTCGGGAGGCAGAGGCAGGCGGATTTCTGAGTTCGGGGCCAGCCTGGTCTACAAAGTGAGTTCCAGGACATCCAGGGCTACACAGAGAAACCCTGTCTCGAAAAAAACCAAAAACCAAAAACCAAAAAAAAAAAAAGATTTCTCATCAAATAATCTTTAATATTAAAAATAGCACACTAGCTGGAGATAGTTGTGCATACCTTTAGTACCAGCACTCAGGAGAAAGAGACATGAAGATCAAAGCCAGCCTATTTACATAGCATTTTCTAGGACAGCCAAGGACACAGAGAGTCTCAAAATACAAAAGTACATTATACACATGGTGTCTTGAATGAGAACGGCCCCCCATAGGCTCATTTGTTTGAAAACTTGGTCTTCAGTTGGTAGAACTGTTTGGAAACAGGAGGTATGGTGTTGTTAGAGGAGGTTTCTCAATGAGGGCAGGACTTAAGATTTCAAAAGTCTCAATTAATTTTAGTTAAGTCTTCTCTGCATCCTGCTAGAGGTTCAAGATATGAGCTCTCAGGGCTGTTCCAGCCACTGGCCACCTGATATCTCTGCTTGGTCATCAAGGACTCCTACCCTCTGAAACCATAAACCCCAAATAAATTTTTTTCCTCTAAGTTGCCTTCATCATAGTTTCTTATACAGTGATAGGAAAGTAACTAATAAAATACTTCATAGTGCCGGGCGTGGTGGCGCACGCCTTTAATCCCAGCACTTGGGAGGCAGAAGCAGGCGGATTTCTGAGTTCAAGGCCAGCCTGGTCTACAAAGTGAGTTCCAGGACAACCAGGGCTATACAGAGAAACCCTGTCTTGAAAAACAAAAACAAAAACAAAAAAAAAAAAAAATACTTCATAGAGATGTTATTAAAAACCTATATTATAGTTTATCAATACTATCCAAAGAGTCTCAAGAAGCCATTGTGTTACTAGAGAAGAAATACAAAAGGCTCGTCCCTGAGACACTTTCAAGTCTCTGCAAATGAGAGGGCCTGAAGAGCGACCTTCCTCAGCTCAGCAGAGGATTCAGAGGATGGGAGCCAGGCAGCCACACGTGCAGTCAGGAGAGCTTTTGAGAGAATTTTAGGGAGAAAACTTGCACTCACTCAGAGACACCAGTGTCTCATAGTTGCTTTCCATAACATTTCTGTAGAGCTCCTTCTGCCAGTCCTCCAGGTTCTCCCACTCCTGCTCTGAGAAACAGACTCCATCATTCTCAAGGGACCCGGATACCTGCAATTGTAAGCCGCAAGAAATGAGCACGTCGACTCCTGAGTACCACCCAGTGATTGAACATCTTCATTAGTCAAGGTTCGGCTACCCGTCTTGCCTAACTTTTAAACACAGAGGTTCTACCTTTGGGGTCTCCTCGTTGCTGCTGGGGGGCAGACGAAGGACCCAGAAGTTCTTGTTTCGAAGCAGGTTCTCTACATTCTCCAGCCGCCGCTGCAGGAGCCCGTACTCCTGCAGCAGGGTCCCCAGCACGGTCCACTTGCCCTCCAGCTGGTTGCTGAACTCCACAGCTGTCTTCTCGAAGTCAGCCAGCTTCTTCTCCGCCGACCCTGCACGTCCCTCCAGGCTCTGCAGTCGGGCAGCCTGGGATTCCATCTTCTTCTCCACAGCTTGAATAGCAGCCACCACTGTCCAAAGTGAGATTTCTGTGGTCTGGAAGTACGGGCTTTTCTCTGTTGTCTGTGAAGGTGGTGTGGCTGGAGCTAATGGTGTGGCACGCCTTTTCCTCCTGTGCTGTAGGATTGAGGAGACAAGGCCAGTGAGACAAGGGTCATTTCCAAACATCAAATAAAGAAAGCAAGTCCAAGACTAAGACTCACAACTATCCAGCTTTCTTAAAACAAACAAATAAAAAAAATACTCAAATGTACTTTTTTATTTTGACAGTGTACTGGTTAGTTTTATGTCAATTTGACACAAGCTAGAGCTACTGGAAAGGAGGGAGCGTCAATTAAGAAAATGCCTCCAGGGCTGGTGAGATGGCTCAGTGGGTAAGAGCACCTGACTACTCTTCCGAAGGTCCTGAGTTCAAATCTCAGCAATCACATAGTGGCTCATAACCATCCGTAACAAGATCTGACTCCCTCTTCTGGAGTGTCTGAAGACGGCTACAGTGTACTTACATATAATAAATAAATAAAATCTTTAAAAAAAAAAAAAAAGAAAAGAAAATGCCTCCATAAGACTGGGTTATAGGCAAGCCTGCAGAGCATTTTCTTAATTAGTGATTGATGGGGGAGGGCTCAGCTCATTGTGGGTGATGCCATCCCTGGGCTGGTGGTTCTGGGTTCTATTTAAAAAAAAAAAAAAAAGCAAGCTGAGCAAGCCACTATATCTTGAGGAACAAACCAGTAAGCAGCACCCCTCCACAGGCTCTGCATCAGCTCCTGTCTCCAGGTCCCTGCCCTGTTTGATTGTGTTCTGACTTCATTCAAAGATGAACAGTGATATGGAAGTATACGTCAAATAAACCCTTTTCTCTCCAACTTGCTTTTTGTTCAAGGACTTTCATAACAGCAATAGAAACCCTTAACTAAGACAGAAAATTCCAAGCGTGGCTGGGATTGCAGCTCTGTTGGTATCATGTTCACCTAGCATGAGCAAAGTCCTGATTTCTATCTAAAGCACCACAGGAACCATAGTGAATGCTTGTAATCCCAGCACTTAAATGGAGGCAGCAGGATCAAAAGTTCACGCCACGCATGGGCTACAGGAAACCCCATTTCAAAAAACAAAGTGGGGGGGGGAGGGTGGAGAATGGTAAGGAAGAAAAAGTTACATGTATATTTTATAATAATTTTGAAAATATTAGAGGGCTGGAGAGATGCTCAGCGGGTAAGAGCACTGACTGCTCTTCCAAAGGTCCTGAGTTCAAATTCCACCAACCACATGGTGGCTCACAACCACCTGTAATGAGATCTGATGCCCTCTTCTGGTGTCTGACGACAGCTACAGTGTACTTATGTATAATAATAAATAAATCTTAAAAAAAAAAAAAAAAGAAAATATTAGAAAAAGACAAAATACCTCCATACAGAGTTAAATAAGCTTTTCCCTCAAGTTGTTGACCTCCAAATGCAGGTGTGTATATACATATCGATGCACACATTCACACAATGCAAGTAGATAAATGTAACAAATAATTTTAAGCCATTTTAGGCTGGTGAGATTGCTCATTCATTAAAGGCCAAGTCTGAGGACCCACATGGCAGAAGCAGAAAACCAGCTCCGACAAGCTGCCATCTGACCACAAGTATACAGCGGGCTCACACCTACACACACACATTACACACAAAATAAATAGAGCAGGTCCAGGCATGCTGCCACATTCCTTTCATCACAGCACAGACGGATCTCTGAGAGTTTATGCCCACCATGGTCTACATTGTGAGTCCCACGCCAGCCAGGGCTACATATAGTAAGACCCTGTCTCAAAAAAATCCAGTAACAATAAATATAAATAGTCAACATTTACCCTGTAATCTGTAATGTTATCCTCGACCATATACCAAATTTTGCTGTCTGCCTGTTTCTGGTTTGTTTTCTGTTGTTTTTGTTTTCCTGTTCTATGGGTTAAATTTTCAGTCACTTTACCAATATTATGCTTTTTTTTTTTTTTTTTTTTTTTTTTTTTTGAGACAGGGTTTCTCTGTATAGCCCTGGCTGTCTTGGAACTCACTTTGTAGACCAGGCTGGCTTCGAACTCAGAAATCCGCCTGCCTCTGCCTCCGAGTGCTGGAATTAAAGGCGTGTGCCACCATGCCCAGCTCAATATTATGCTCTTATTAAACTGTAGCTGTATAGTAGTTATTGATGCTAACACATCTTTATTTTATAGTAGTGATATACTAAAAACATGCATGAGTTTCACAAAAATCTCTCCAGAGACTTTGTCTGGAAATGCTTCAAATTCCACAGGTAAATTTGAGAAATAACTTTTTTAGGATACAATGTGTTGACCCATACACAAAGTATGATATTGCATTGGAAGGAATTTTAAAGCATGTTCAACATTTTAACATATCCTCTAGCTTCCTATTCCAGACAGCTCTTCCTATGTATCAACCTATCAAAAATGTAGTGTGCCTGGTACCAATGCAGACCAGAAGAGGGCACCAGATCCTACAGCTGGAGTTACAGGTGGTGTTTGAGCCACAACGTGGGAGCTGGGAATCGAAACTGGGTCCTCTGCAAAAGTAAGAAGGGCTATAAACCACTGAGCCATCTTTCCAGCCCCTTTCTTTGTTTCTTTTTTAATCTACACTGTATCATTATGCACAGATATTATATGCTACCAGAAAACAGGTAAAGAATAATGGATTTTGAGCACACGCCTTTCCCCAGCTCACTACCCCATTCCCATTTTGGGGAAGGTTTCCCTTTTCTGAGACAAGGTCTTGCTCTACATCTCGGGCTGTCCCGGAACACACAATATAGAGCAGACAGATCTTGAACTCATAGTGATTCATCTGTTCTGCCTCCCAAATACTGGGATTAAAGGCACAGCCATGACTAGCTAACTAAAACTCATTTTGTTGTTCATACTAGCTACATTTCAAGACTTGACGGTCCTTGTAATCAGGGATGACTATAATGAGTGGGGCAGAGTATCTCTGTCCTTTCCATGGGTTCTAATGGGTGAACAATAATACCCAGAAAAAGACATTAAAGTCTTTTTCTGCTAAATACTACATTTGAATACTCTATAATGAGTTTGACTGTCAATTTTTAAATCTATCCGAAGCTACATAACTAGCCTCAAACTAGTTTAAAGATGTCATTTCAAGCTGGAGAACTGAATCTTTTTCCATTATAAGTGGAGAAATGCATTGGACCTCTGGCTACAATACACTTAACTAAGCTACTTTTAATTGTATTGTTTTGACAATTGTTCTCGGATACTTTTATAGTTCACCATTTGTATAGACATCTTTAAGCTGTATTTATTATAAGCCAGAATGCTGGATTTTTCCTGTCCTGGTAATCTTTGCCTTTTAACTAACTCAATTATATTTATTATATTAACTCAAAGACTTTCTAGTCTTTAGCAATCATCCTAGAAATTATAAAAAGTACATGTACAAAGGCCACTAGACTTCTGAACTCTGATCTCTTCTCCCTAGCTTCTACAATAGTGCTGTCATGTAGTTTAATTGTCATTAACTCAACAAATTACTGTCTATTCAGCCAGGCATTTAATCCTAGCACTTGGGAGGCAGAGCCAGGAAGATCTCTGTGAGTTTAAGGCCAGCCTGGTCTACATATTGAATTCCTGGACAGCCAGAGTTATGTAGTGAAGCCCTGAATCAAAAATAAATAAAAATAAAAAATAAAAAAAGAAGCTGGGCGGTGCCGGGTGTGGTGGCACACGCCTTTAATCCCAGCACTTGGGAGGCAGAGGCAGGCGGATTTCTGAGTTCGAAGCCAGCCTGGTCTACAGAGTGAGTTCCAGGACAGTCAGGGCTACACAGAGAAACCCTGTCTCGAAAAACCAAAAAAAAGCCGGGTGTGGTGGCACACGCCTTTAATCCCAGCACTTGGGAGGCAGAGGCAGGTGAATTTCTGAGTTCGAGGCCAGCCTGGTCTACAGAGTGAGTTCCAGGACAGTCA
The DNA here is from genome assembly GCF_900095145.1 of Mus pahari. Classification (NCBI taxonomy): domain Eukaryota; kingdom Metazoa; phylum Chordata; class Mammalia; order Rodentia; family Muridae; genus Mus; species Mus pahari. Next base: position 66,681,691 of record NC_034591.1, on the reverse strand, counting down.
GGGCTACACAGAGAAACCCTGTCTCGAAAAACCAAAAAGAGTTCCCACTTTCTGTTTTGGGGTTTTAAGTATTGCTTATACTACTTTTGAATTGTTGCATAAAATGATGGGTTTATGATTTACTATAAATTTCAAATATTATTTACAGTTTTTCCTCAGTATTTTTTTTTTAATTTTTAGTTGTTATTACCAGGACATGTATGTGGCCAAGCAATACAGAATCCTCACCTGAAGAGATGTGTGAGAATACAAATATTTTCAAGATATGTTCAAGAACAGTTTAAATAAACTCTACAATGTCAGGACTATTAAGTTCAAGTGTAGTCTGAGATTTTGGTGGACCTTTACTGCTTCTTCTCAGTGAGTTGCTGGCAATCACTAGGATGGGAACGGCCAGGAAAGGAGTGTTGGCTCTCTCACTTCACTTTAGTGCTAATACAAACCTACCTAGAGAAAACACTTATTTTACAGGCTGCATCTGGGTCTCAAGGGAGTCAGATGCAGAAACACCATAAACACTAGTGTCATTTTTTCTGTCAAGTGGTAACTCCTTGAGAATAAACACAGAAAATCCTCCAGTCCATCCATTCTAATTAGTTCTTACTCACTTCCTAGAATAAGCATAGTGAATTTCAATCGAGGCAAAACTTTCAACACAAATTTTACTAGATCTCTTTTTTCACAAAAAGATCTCAGGATTTCCAAAGTATTTCTGGACTCAAAAAGCCAAGGTGCACAACGATGGGCCCACTGGTACAGCCCACAGCCTGGACGTGACACACTCTAGGGGTCTGGTTAGTGTTTGTTTTCTCTGCCTGTTAAAGAATAAAAGGCAGGAAAAACTCAAGCCCCACAGGTACCATCAAAAGAATCGAAAACACCACTGACAGAATCCACAGTTGAAGAAAAGTGTTTATTGGGAGTGAGGAAAAACATAAGCAGCAGACAGAGAAAGGTACTCTGCAAAGCGGGGGGACTCAGGAAGCTACCAGATCGGGGGGCTGGAGCTTCATCCTGTAATTTAGGGCTGTTCAAGGGAAGATGGCCGATTGCTCATAGTTGTTGTGCAATAGGCCATGAACTTGAGCTAGTCCATAGGCAGGGGACCTGCTGGTGGGAGACAAAAGACTAGAAAGCCTTTGCTTTAAGCTTCCAGTCTTGTCTCAAGTCAGGAGCATCAGGAAGATAATGTCCATCTTGGAAATCTGTCTGTCTAGCCAAGTCCTCTCCCTATCTGCTTACCCTGCAGGGGGTCTGTTTAACTCCTGGTCTCTCATTGGCACCCAGATGCACAAGCAGGATTGCTCCAAGTTCAGAACCAGCCTGGTCTACCTAACTGGTTCCAGGCAGCCAGGGCTACAAAGCAAGACCTTATTTTGAAAGATTAAAAAAAAAAAAAAAAAAAAAAAAAAAAAAAAAAAAAAAAAAAAAAAAGACAAGAAAAAGACGTATGCCTGTAATCTCTGCAAGCTGGGAGTCACTCTCAGATAGGCTAAGCTGGGGCACACCAGAGTGTGCCTCAAAGCACAGACCCCAGCTGAATGACTTATGCCTGTAAACAGCACTGGGGAGGCCGAGTCAGGAAGACTGTCATCAGCTTGAGGACAGCCTGTGCTACATAGTGAGGCTCTGTCTCAACAGCGAAAAGCCAGTTCAGGTCCATCTATCCTGTTTTCCTACGTTAACCTCTACTGTGACACAGTATGAGGAGACTGGAGCCAGAAAAAAAAAAAAAAAAGAAAGAAAAGAAAAGAAAAGAAACGAAACCGTAAAAATGCTCTAACAAGGAACTCAACATTCTCAATTCAAGTTAAGGAGACAAAGGCATAGATTCCAAAGACCATGCACTGAATAGATAGATGAACGCTGAGTTACGGAAGCTAGTCCTCAAACCCATTTTCAGTGTCTTCACATTCTCTGAAAAGAGAGACAGCTGGAAGAGGAGGAAAGCGGATTAACAGTGCGCACCTACAGTTTTGTAAAAACAAAACAAAACAAAACAAAAAGCAAGCAAGCAAACAAACAAAAACAGCAAATACACCAGTCCCCAAGGAGAGAAGGCCCCACCTGGCTTCAACCTGTGGCTGCCAACTCAGTACAGACAGCTAAGGCAAAACATGGCACCCGGAGCAGAGCCCCAGTGGTCGGAGAGAAGCCCTAAGTCCTGGGGTCTTCCGCAGCTGAGCTCAAAGGCAACAACCGGAACCCAGGGTTTTATCCCGCGCCATCACTCCAACTCAGAAAACGAGTCCCTAGCTGGCACGAAGCAGGAAAATATGTGGGCACAGCCACAAACAATTCAAAAAGCCTCGCAGAAGTTTCTGCGGGAAGACGCAGAGCACCCGGGCTCTGAGCCTGACCCGGACCCAGGGAGCGAGCGAGCGGGCGGGCGGGCGGGCGGAGGGCGAGGGTACGCGGAGGGAAGTCGGCATCCGCCGGCGCCAACGGCCGCGGAGGAAACCAAGCCTGCGACCGAGCGCCTCAAGCCCCGCCCCGGGCAGGGCACGGTCTCCCCCAAGGCCCTCCCGGGCCGGCCGGAACACCTTACCCGAGTAGGCGTCGACTCCGCCATGGTCGCAGTCGCCCCACAACACCGACTGGCGGGATACTGCTCGAACTGTGCGCCGCTCCGCCAGACGCCCGCACCCTTCTGGAAGCCGCCGCCGCTGCCGCCGCCGCCGCCGCCGCCGCCGCCGCCGCCGCCGTGTTGATACAAGGTGCATTCTGGGAGCGCTCCCCCACCCGCAAGAAGAGCGGCAGCGGCTCCTCCTACCGCGCGGTGTTTCTGTTGCGCCCCTGTGCGCCTGGAAGGGGAACAGCAGCTTGGAAATTCAGTCATTGAGTGTGGGGTGTAAGTAAGCGCAAGGATTCTCAAAATCTAGAGCATTTTCTGAATTTGAGTCCTGCACTCCGCGAAATGCTTTAAGAGATTCAAATATGTGTAAGTTAAAAAAGGCGCGGGAAGGAGAGAGAGAGAGAGAGAGAGAGAGAGAGAGAGAGAGAGAGAGAGAGAGAGAGAGAGAGAAGAGAAGTGGGGAAGGGAAGGGAGGGGAGGAGAAAGAGAAAGAGAGAGAGAGAGAGAGAGAGGCAGGCGCGGGAAGAAGAGCGTGAGGACTAGTAGAAAAGGAGGTGGTGGAGGCAGAGGCAGGCGGATTTCTGAGTTCGAGGCCATCCTGGTCTACAGAGTGAGTTCCAGGACATCCAGAGCTACACAGAGAAACCCTGTCTCAAAAAAACCACAAAAAAGAAAAAGAAAAAGAAAGAAAGAAAGAAAGAAAGAAAGAAAGAAAGAAAGAAAGAAAGAAAGAAAGAAAGAGAAAAGGAGGCTAGCGGGGGTGGATGTGATCACTATACATTCTGGACATGCATGTAATTGTCAAAAATAATAATTTTTTAAAAATGTGTACACTCACTTTTCTGTGAGGGAAGAACACAGCTGAAGCTAAAGAAAAGGTGAATTCTCATAGGCAAGTGATTTATTTTTATTATTTCTTTTTTTTGTCAATCCACTGAAGAGTGTTAAATATGGTAAACTTGCATTGCAGAATTCAAGGTAGCCTTAATCGCAAATAATTAACCTAGTCCTCAAGTCAGGGTGAGTGTTAGAGGCAATGTGTTCTGCATTCTGGCTTGGAAACATCTGGCCACATCGCCACTAGCACCTTTAACCCCAGCGCTCAGGTGTTTGAGGCCAGCCTCAGCTACATAGTGAGTTACTGACTAACCAGAAATATCTAAAGAGATGTTGATTCCAAACAACACCCCCAAACCCAGTACTTGAAGTACTCATACTTGCTTCATGTCCATTACATTGTCCTGGACTTGCTGAGTGAGAATGACATGAGTTTCCACTTTGAACAGTAAGCGTGAATAGCTTCCTCTGAGAATTCAAGTACTCTCACTAGACTGGTCCCTTCTTCATGTTAGGGCTGGGATAAGATTCTGCAAATGATCCTTGTCTACACTGACTACAACTTTCTCCAGAACCCAAGCCAATGGCCTGCTGAAAAGAAATTCTCAGCATCTGTTTTATTTATTTTATATCTTTATTTATCTATGAATACACTGTAGCTGTCTTCAGACACACCAGAAGAGGGATCCCATTATAGATGGTTGTGAGCCACCATGTAGTTGCTCAGAATTGAACTCAGGACCTCTGGAAGAGCAGTCAGTGCTCTTAGCCACTGAGCCATCTCTCCAGCCCCCCCCCCCCCGCCGCATCTGTTTTAATAGGCACTTAAAACCTACATTTATATTAAGAAAGAAAGAAAGAAAGAAAGAAAGAAAGAAAGAAAGAAAGAAAGAAAGAAAGAAAGAAAGCCCTGACTGTGCCTTCATTTTATCTTTGTTGCCTTTGTTTGGATCAAATTCCTGCTTGACTGCATAATCGCATCAATCAGTCGAGGAGGAGTGTGTCTACTTGACCCATCTCATCCCCTTTCAAGCTGAAGGCAGACATAAGTCATTGTCCTGAACCAGCAGTCACCTTGAATCCCTGGAAGAGCAGAGTGTAAAGGATAGATCACTTCTCAGATAAGGGCAATTATCCTTGTGTGTGAAGCTGTACCCCGGAGCAAGATGGCTCCTAACCATCTTGTAGGAACCAGATGGATCCTCTTAAGCAATTCAATGGCAGCAATAAGGACTTCTAATCACTTCACAGAATCAGAACTGGGCAGCCATCATCTAGACCATTTATTGACAGAGACAGCTTAATTGTGTGGCAAGGACTAGCCTCAGCTTGGAGCGGTGTTCTGAGCTGAGAAGTGTCTGGGAACAGTGAAACGAATGACTCAAAGTCAAACTGCGGGTCCAAGCTGACAGCCTATGTTCTGCTGTGGATGGCTTTCTACACCGCTCTGTGTTTGAGACAGCTTTTTCTTGCTATTCTAAAAAATCTCTGGATAGCTCATCTCTTGCAGATCAAAAACCCAGTTTTTTATTTACCTATCAATTCAGTCATTACCCCAGGTTCCCTTTTTATTATCCCATGAATCAGCATCCGATGACCCCAGCCCCTCAATTCTTCTTAGAAAGAGACAGCAAATACAAGTACAGGCAATAAAATATCTGGGTGGAACCCAGGAGTCTGCCTTGAAATTTCCATCCCTACTGATAGGCCAAATCTTTTAAAGTTGAGATTTCATTTTAGAGAACCTGACCTAAGTTTAAATTCAGGTAAACTGCCCGGCTGGTACCTAGCATTAGTTTCCAAGTTGCCCCTCCAACAAAACCGGAGCCTAGCTCCAGTCTCTAGGCTAATCCCCAAGAAGACCAGCATCTCCAGGTTACACCCTCAACAAGACTAGCATCTCCAGCAAACAACAACCAGCACCCCCAGGTTACACCCCTGCTTAACAATGACCAGTGCGGGGGGGGGGGGCAGAAATTAAGTTTATGATATGACTCCTAGCACCAGCCAATCATGTTAAAGGCCACAGTAGCTTTCCAACAAGATACTTGCACACTTGGCCCCTGCTTGTTGCTTACTATAAAGCCTTGCCCCGATAAATATTCGGGGCTCTACCACCACCAAAACCATCTTTCATGAAGGCAGTGTGCTGGGGTGGGGGGAGCTAGCTAGCTCAAATAAAGACCCTGCTGTGAGATACATCAGATCAGCTCCTGTCTATTTTGGGGGTGGGTGGAAGGGGACTCACTAACATTTCCCTGGCACTACACTACCACTCCTGAGTCTGGACCTAGATTTTCTTTGTCCCAGACTGACCTTGAACTCAGGAATCTACCTACCTTTGTGTCTGTCTTTGTCTCTTTCTGACAAGCTGGCTCACAGTGCAGCTGGCTCTTCCTTGAAATCTGTGAAGATCCTTATGTAATTCATACTGCATCCTTATGTTTTGCACAGTTGAGGAATTATATATTTTTGTGCTCATGCTTTCAGCATTTTTCCCACAGCCTTAAGGGCTGTCCTGAAAGTCACAGTGTTCTACTGTTATAACCCCCAAAATTACTGATACTAGGGAGACTTTAGTGTTGTAGAGACAGTTTGCCTCTGTGTTCCCCATCGAAGGCTCCCATCCTCCCTCGCCCTCCCCTGGTGTTAGAGCAGCACAGCACTCCTGCTGATAAGCAGCAAGACTCCTGGAGACCTTAGAGAAATAACAAGCTCAAGGGAGCCCATAGAAAACAAGGTAAACAGAGGTCAGGTCACAGACAGTCACCACTGGCCATAAAATTAGTCCTTGAACAGACACCCATTAACCCACCCCCCACCCCACCCCCACTCCCGCTTCAGTACTATTCCACCCTCTACTCACCTTTTCTGTAAATATTCACACTATTCCTATGTATATAAACCCAATGTTTTCTGAAAACAGGGTCACTTACCAGCATTCACGAAGTGAGTGCTAGGTGGGTGAACTGAGTTCGAACTTGAAAATAAAAGACTCCTTTTCGAGTTGCAGCGGACTTTGCAATTCTTGGGATCGTCTGGGTTTTCTGTGAACTCAGGGCACAACACTACCAGTTTGCTGGGACACAGACACACCCTCACCTCCTAGACTTGTGCTGTCTCTGATTATCATGGAGTCATGAACCTTGCAGAGAAGCCAGTCCTTGAGGGAGGAAGGTGAAAAATATGTACACTATTGTGCAAACAAGCCTGATGCCCACAGCAACCATTAACACTCATGGAGGCCCATGCCCTGCTGCCTCTGTACTGTCCCCTACATGGCCATGCCAGACTCAGCAATTATGCATGTTTTCTTACCCCTTGTTCCAATTTTATATAAGCCAAAAAATTCTGTTAGTACCCCTCAAAATAGAGTTAATTCACTGGACCCCTTAATCACTTCTTCCAAGTTTGGCCACATTAATTACTTCTCTTTTCTTTGCTTTTGCTTTTCTTCTTATCTCTTTAAAATTCTCTCTCTCTCTCTCTCTCTCTCTCTCTCTCTCTCTCTCTCTCTCTCTCTCTCTCTCTCTCTCTCTTGTGTTGTGTGTGTGTTACATGTCTTTAATCTTAACACTTGGGAGGCAGAGGCAGGTAGATCTCTTAGTTCCAGACCAGCCATAACTATATAGTGAAACCCGTCTCAAAAGAATAATTTTTTTTTTATAAAGGCACAAACTCTGGAGAGAGACACCAGCACCCACATGGTGGCTCATAACTACCTGGTACTCCAGTTCCAGGGGGATCTGACACCTTCTTCTGTCCTCTGAGGGCTCCTCCATATAAACTCATGCAGGCACACAAACATGCACATAAGAACATCTAGACAGTGTGGTTCATGCTCTCTCTGGAGTTGCTACCTTCATCTTCCCACTGAGAATGGGAAGCCATTCATGTGAAGTGTTTTGTGGAGGCTGGCATGGAGCAAACACTCAGTAACGAAATGTGTGGCTTCTGATTCGCTTTTATATTTGGAAGAGCAAAGCCTTGTACTGCAAGGAACTCACCAAGAAAAATGTCTCTCAGAAGCTCTGTCTGCTACTTGCTACTGACACTCAGATGTTTACATATGCTCTAGAACAAAAAGAAAAAGTAACTTTAAATGTGGCTTCCAGTCACACTGGTGGCACTGTTAGCGCAGTAAGGACCACGCACACTGTTGGGATTTGTGTCCTCTCATCTCTGTGTCTGTGCAGTGTGAATGTAGACGTGGACATTACCAACAGAGAAGTCTGTGCAGCACAGATAAAAATTAATTTTTGGAAGAATAGTTTTTGACTATGCTGTAAGATGGCAGCCTCTGGGGAGTAGCTGTGATAACGTGAAGCCACGAAAACCTCTTTGTGGTGGTGGTGACTATGGTGTCCTTGAACTCCTAATCCCCCTGCCTCTGCCTCTTGAGGGCTGGAATTACAAGTTTGCACCACTAGATAATATAAGTTTAAAATAATGCTTTTAATAACTCTATTCTTTAAATTTTCTGTTTTGTGCATGGGTTATAGCGTTGGCATATGTATGTGGTTATACCACTGCCTAGACTTTTTTTTTCTTTTAATTTTGAAACAGGGTCTCTCTACATACTCCTGGCTATTCCAGAACTCACTCCATGGACCAGGCTGGCTTTAAACTTGCAAAGATCCTCCTGCCTCTGCCTCCTGATTGCTAAGGTTAAAAGTGGCTGTCACCACACCCAGCAGAGGCTTTTTTTTTTTAAAGACTTATTTATTTATTATATGTAAGTACACTGTAGACACTCCAGAAGAGAGCATCAGTTTTCATATGGTTGTGAATGGTTGCTGGGATTTGAACTCAGGACCTTTGGAAGAGCAGTCGGTGCTCTTAACCACTGAGCCATCTCGCCAGCCCGGCATTTTTTTTTTTTAATTCGAGAAACTTTATAGACAATGGCCTTAGTCCTACTCCTTTGAGACCTCTCCTGTTCAGTCACCCCTGTTAATGTCTATAAGATGAGGACCATGCCTTTCCAGGTCAGTAAAAATACTAGACTGAATGTATCTTGGCTCAAGGTGCTGCCATTACTGTGTGTATTCTATGGAGCCTATTTATACCATTAGCCTGGCATGCCTCTCTTCCTCTGGGCTCAGAACTTCCTCTACTTTAGGAAAGGCTCCTCTTGGGTTTTGCTTGAGTTTTTCCTTTATTCCCCAACCCCTAACCAGGTACTAGGAATTGAAGTGAGGGTCATTCACATATTTAAATGTGGGAAGCAGTGAGACTGCACCCTGGCTCACTGCCAAGCCCTGTGATTCCCTGCTTGTACCAAAAACCTGATTGTGCGCACCTGAGTGATCACGCGCTGCTCGCCTGATGCATAGCATCATACAGCATGATACTGAGTCACTGGCCTATCAACACGCACCCTGTCTGCGTGCATGTGTACAGAGCATGCTGAATGCTGATTGGATAATGAAGAGTGATGAGAGACGAGCGCAGAGGGTGAAAATGGATAAATTGGGGGATCCCCCATAATAAACGGAATAGGGAATAGAGCTGCTGTAAAGAGAATAAAGGAACCTGCTTCACCCAAACCTGGTGTGCCTGCTGTCCTTGTCTCTGCCAGCTGGAGACATTGCGGCATTGAAAAAGTACCCCACTGTGAGCTATAGCCCCAACTCCCCCCTACACTTTTGTTTCTTTTAAGACGTAGTATCACTATATTGCCCAGGCTGGCCTTGAACTCATTCTGGAGTCCTGGCAAGCCTCAGCTGGCTTAGGATGGCCTTGAATTTGGGATTTTCCTCTGTCGACCTCCTAAGTAACTGGAGTATAGATGTTTGCCGGGAGAGAAAGTCATTATTGCCATCTTCTTAGGTGGCATCTCCAGCCTGGTCAGTGACTGGAGGGCAAGCAACTGACCTAGCTGAACCTCACCACAGCATCCTAGCCTGCAGACAACAGTCATTGAGACAGGGTGGGCCTGGGACAGGAACTGGACCAAGGCTGGACCAAGTAATGCTCTCCTTACCAGGGACAAAGTAACTATAGGGAGTGTTCTCTCTCTCTCTCTCTCTC
>NC_034591.1:66670830-66671986 GCF_900095145.1 Mus pahari | reverse complement strand
GTAGCCCTAGCTGTCCTGGAACTCACTCTGTAGACCAGGCTGGCCTCAAACTCAGAAATCTGCCTGCCTCTGCCTCCCAAGTGCTGGGATTAAAAGCATGGGCCACCACTGCCTGGCTTCATTTAAAAGAAAAAAAAAAAGTATTTCATGGCCATGTTTGTGTGTAATGCTGTAATCCCAGCAGAGACCTGAGAAAGGATTGCTGAGGCAAGATTTTTCTTCTTTGTTTTGGACACCATCTTGCTATTTAGCCTAGGACAAGCTCAATCTCTATCATCCTTCTGCCTCAGCCCCCTCGGGACTAGAATTATATGCCCACATCACCATGCTTGCCTTAAAGCAAGATACTGAGTTTGATGTCGATTGGGCTACACACTCCACCTTTAAAAAATGCATTATAGCTTTCTGTGATCAAACCAAAGGCAAGGGCTCAGATGGCCCTTCTGACCTGTCCTTGAGCTTATCTTAGACACAGTTTTTAGTTCCTGGAGATATTTCTAAAATTCTGCTCAAAATCAGGAAAGGATATAACCTAGAGTGCTTGGGTAGGCTTTAGTGGAGAGGTAAGGGCAGAGCTGGAATTTGAGAGAACAGGACTTTAGCACAACTTCCCTGACCCAGGACCTCAGGACAGCATGGATGGACATAAATGGGGTCTGGTCTGGTCATGCCAAAAATCCAGGCCTGGCTCAGCACAGAGAGCGATGTTTGACCAGAGGGTGAAATGTGAGCATCGTTTTCACAGGTGCAGTGTGAAGCAAGAAGCACTACATTAAACACAGGCCTGGTGCAGCTGCTGAGCTGGCTCAAAGGTAAAGGCACTTCCCTCAGCCTGGTAATGACTTCCTTCCTTGGAACCAAGGTAAAGGTGGAAAGAAAAAACTGACTCTACAAAGTTGTCCCCTGACCTCCACAGTGTACAATGGAACATACCCCCGCACACAATAATAATACATTGAAAAGCAAATAGGTCTGGTGACATATACACCTATGTGATCAGTACTTGGTAGGTTGAAGCAAGTACCTCTAGGGGGTCAGGAACAGTCCTCTCCTTCCTTCCTGCTCTCTCTCCTCTCTCCTCTCTCCTCTCTCCTCTCCTTCCTTCCTGCTCTCTCTCCTCTCTCCTCTCTCCTCTCTCCTCTCTCCTCTCTCCTCT
>NC_034591.1:66668615-66670410 GCF_900095145.1 Mus pahari | reverse complement strand
CTCTCTCTCTCTCTCCCCTCCCTCTCCCTCACCTGCTCCCACCCCTTGTATCTCAGAGTGAGCTGGTTTGAAATAGAGACCTAACTGAGGACTTGGTAGGTAGAAGCAGGCTGTCCTCATAGTGAATTTGCAGCCAGCCTAGGCTGCATAAGACCTAGTGTCCAAAGCAAGCAAGCAAAGAGCACCCCAGTAAAACCCACAAGGTAATCAATAGCGATCTGGTAAATAGATGAGTCCACCATTCCCCGAACAATATGTACCAGCTGAGTGGGGCCTAGCAGCCTGACTTTATCCCTGAGGCAGAGAGGCTGCTCTCCTGAGTACCAGGCCAGTGTGCTCTACATGGTGAATTCCAGGCCAACTGGGACTATGTGGTTAGATCCTGATTTAAAACAAAAAACAAAAACAACAACAAAACAACCCCCCCCCAAAAAAAACCAAAAAGCAGAAAAGACCTATGGACCCATCACAATAACTTCTCAGATACTTGATGGAAGAAAGAAAGTGACAGGGGGAGCAAAGCAGTGTCCTACAAAAGTGACAGTATAGAGGACATTTCCTAGAACCCATAACTTGACTGTTTCCTCGAAGGGGAACCAGATATGGGTGTGACAAGATTTATTTATTTATTTATTTATTGCCTTGACTTCTAGCGTAGCTGGACCTACAGTTGTGGCCACTCCCACGCCCTGCTAGATCTTTTTCCCCCTGTATATCTCCTTTTTACACTTTTTATTTTGAATATATTAATACAAAACTTTCAAAATTCTATTCATTGATTGATAGTTTGAAAAAATGAGACATACTTCCTCTTAAAGAACAACTAATATTTTGTTTCACCAACAAATTGTTGGCCATTTGAATCGTGAAAAAAGAGGCCACAGGAAATGGCTTGGAAGACAGAAGGTAAGCAAAGATGGAACAAAATTGTACTGCATAAAAAATTACAATTCAGGGTCTCCTGGGCTGGAGAGATGGCTCGGGGGTTAAGAACAACGACTGCTCTTCCAGAGGTCCTGAGTTCAATTCCCAGCAACCACATGGTGGCTCACAGCCATCTGTAATGGGATCTGATGCCCTCTTCTGGAGTTTCTGAAGACAACTACATTGTCTTCACTGTATAATAAATAAATAATTTTTTTTTTTTTTTAAGAGTGGTTCAAAGTCTTTTAAGAACAGAGACAGATGCTGGGGTTAGTGGCACACGCCTTTAATACCAGTGCTTGGGAGGTAGAGGCAGGTGGATCGCTGTGAGTTCGAGCCTGGTCTACAGAGTGAGCTCCAGGACAGCCAGGGCTACATAATGAAACCAGCAGCAAAGAACAGAGATGGCTCACAAGCTAGGGATGATTTGAGGCATTTCCTGTGTTGGGCTGAAAGGAGGCTCATCAATGCAGAGCCAGAGGAGAGGCTAGCCCTGCGCCCACGGTTTGCCCTGTAAGGTGCTTTTATAACACTAAAGGCCAAGTCCCTGTAATATTATAGCCCCAGGCTGATTAGTCAGCACCGGTGTAATTTTGCCTATTTTTCCCTTACTCATCAATGTCCAGTGCTGAGGGACCGGGTCTCAAAAAGACAATTATGACAGTAGAATCCTTGATCCTAAGATAGTATTGTTTAGAGCTGCTGATATAGCTCAGTGGATAGTGTTTGCCTAGCACACAAAGCAATGTATAAAGGGAGGTGGAACATGCCTGTAATTTCAGTACTCAGAAGGTGGAGGGAGAAGGATCAGAAATTAAAGGTTGTCTTTGGCTACAATAGGAAGTTGCAGGCCACTCTGAACTACATGAGA
>NC_034591.1:66653755-66667978 GCF_900095145.1 Mus pahari | reverse complement strand
GAGTTCAAATCCTCAGCACCCACATAAAAAGCCAAGTGCACCTGTAACCTAGTGTGCCACGACAGCAAGAGAGAGGGCAACACCCCTGGGACTTGCTAGCTCCCAGCTTAGCCCCAGGTCCAGTAAGAGACCCTGTCTTGTAGGAATAGGCAGAGAATGAAAAAACAGGACCCACAACCTCTGCTCATGTATGTTAGTGCACCCACACACAAAATTTATTTGCTCAGAAATGGGAAAGTCCGTTTAAATAAAAGAGTTGCTTGTGTTTTGTCATTTTCAATGGCCTCTGGTTTATCCTGCCTTCTCAGGACTTCCATCAAATCTTTTCTGATCTCCCTTGGAGCCATGCCTGCTCTACATTTAAGTTTACAGGGATACACTACAATGGATCTCAGACTTGCTTATGGTCTATAGAAGACTTTGAGTATTCAAGGTCTTCTGTGGCCTGTACGACAGGCTTCACCATCTAACTATGTAACCACAGACTCACACCTCTGTGCCCTGGCCACACCAGTCTCCTCCTTGCCTTACAGTCTCTGCCTCCCTGCCTTCCTTCCCTTTTGCCCTGTGCAGCTCTTGCTTCAAGCCTGACTTCAACATGAAGTTTCACCTGCTGCTTCATGCAGCATGAACTCGTCACTTCTTACATACACCAGCGTCACTACCTTGGATTGACCCTTCTTCTTCATGTGGATCAGCCTCCTAACTCCTAACTCCAGTCACAGGTAAACCATCCCCCAACAGACTGACTACCTTGGCTGAAATGGGCTAAACATCTAAATGGGTAATTTAGTGAATGATATGCATACTGAGAGGCACTACCTTTGTTAGTCCTGAGAGCAGAGCTTACTGTCTCAGAACCTGTCTCAGAGACTGGGGCCTCTCACAGTGTAACTAAAGACACCTGCATAGCGAGACCCACTGGAATATGGTTCAGGAACCCATAGGAAGGTACTGTGGGTGTTGGTGCCCACTGGCTATGTATGGCTTCTCTACACCACTGATCTCCAGCCTTCTGTAGCATGCCACTGTGGCAAGCCCCAGGGAAGATCAAGCATGTGCTGTTTTCATGGTGTACCACCACATGGTTTCATTCTCACGAATGTCTTTTCTTTCCCATTACATTCCAAGCTTGACAAGGATAGGGTCTTATACACGGTCACTAACTGTTGAATCTATGGCCTATCTATCTTCAATCTTTTCTACTAAACACTTTTTCTATACAATGACACAAATCACCAAAAGTTAAGGGACCAGGTTTGGCATGGTGGCACATACCTTTAATTCCAGCACTCAACGAGACAGAAGCAGGCAGATCTCTCTGAGTTCGAAGCCAGCCTGATCTACACAGCAAGTTCAGGCCAGCCAGAGCCGCATAGTAAGACATTGACTAAAAAAGGGGGTGGGGTGGGGGAATCATGGGGACTCAGGCCCTGAGCTTGACATTCTCTGAGCTGATCAGTGTCACATAGCAGTTCTCAGGAGGACAGACATAACCACCACCATCATGAGGCAGAGCTGCTGTGGTAGCCTTCGGGAGACCTTGGTCCACAGCCACAATAAAAATAACAATACAGCCAATAGCTGGGTCTGTGGTAATAGCACTGAGGCCGCTCATATTACCTGTGGAAGGGGGGTGAAGAGTCACAGCTGACCTCACAGGAGAATCCAGTCAGCCCTCCCGCCTGACCCAGTTGTATATAATTGTAGACATGCCAGTGTGTATAAGAGGTAGAAACTGACTGGGGGCAGAGCACATGCGTGGTGCCTTGCCTGTGTTGCCTGCCCATGCTTCTGTAATTAACCTTAGCAAGCTCACTCTCCAAGCCGCACTGGGTGGATCCATCTTTGGTTTGTTGGAGAGAAGAGACTCTGCCTTTACGATGGCTCCCCAGCACCCCTTGTCTCTCTGTATTTTAGAGCAGTGTGGCCTTTGCTCTGTACCCAGGAGTGTGTGGTGGCAGTGCAGAGAAATGCTGCATTCTAAGAAGTCAAATCAGCTGTCTGGGACAAAGAGCACAGGTCTGGAAGGGCCTAGAAGCAGCTCTGAGCACTGGAGGCTTTAGTCTTCCTGGGTCTTTTTTTTTTTTTTTTTAATTATTATTTCCACTATTTGAGACTTTACATTTAAACAGACACACACATACACCCCAAGACAGACAGACACCACACACATACACACACACACACACACACACACTCACACCCCTGGGGCTGGAGAGATGCATTCTTACAGAAGACCTGGACTTGGTTCCTAGCACCCACATTAGGAAGGGGCCCATTCATTCAGAGTGTAGTGCTGGGCAGTACAACTCGCCAGACGGGGCTCCAGAGAACTGAAGTCTTGGCCATACCTCTTTGGGAATCAGCTTCTTTCGGGGTAAAAGAAAGGAATTAAACTCAAGCTATGTGTTAAATGTTTTAAACTTATATCTCAGTAGCTATCCCCCCACCCCCACTTATAGCAGCCAAAAATATTTGGATCTTACTTTCCATGATTTAGATGATGAATTATTTTCTTTGTATGCTTTTGAAAAGTAGTATATTGTTCCCTCCCAAACAATCCCTGAACTAGAGGATCCCCTTCTGCTCAGTCAGAACTCCACTGAAACCTCCCTTACATTTATCTTATGATAACTCATTTTCCTAAGATTAGTCTCCTTCAAAATGCCGAGTGAAGGAGAGAAGAAAGAAATCCCAGCTCAGTGGGTTGCAGTTCATTGAGGTCTGCTGTAGGATGTCACGCTAGTGGACCCTCCAGCTTTGGGAACATGCAATCTGCAATCTGGATACCTTTTATTTAATTTCAAGAATTCCCTTTGCACGGCAAAAAAGGGTCTGAGGAAAGCAGAGCAGCGCAGATGAGCAGGACAGAAGCAGAGCGCTCACAAACGTGGTGCCATGAAATGCTGGCCATCCACCACGCTCCCTAGCTGGGAGAGAAACAGGATCCACAAGAGGAGTGGGAAAGCCATTTTTGACACAAACAAGGGTCCTGGGGCATGCCACCCCACCCCAGTGCCTGGCCATGCAAGATGCTGAAATGGAGACTGGCCCACCAGGCAGCGGTGCTGGGAGCCGTGGAGTGATGCACCAAAATGAAAGGGAGTCCTTTGGGCGCTTCCCAAGGCGCCTGCAGGGTCAGAGCATAGTAGGTCTGTGTCCATGTCCGTGAGCACAATCAGTTAACAGATAGCACCAACTGGGATGCCCAGGGCAGGAGAGAGCTCAGGCTCTAGCACCCACTTGCCCAGCCCTCCTGGGCAGAGTCTCATTCCTTGGTGGCTACTCTGGCAGCCAGTCTTTCCTCACCCTGTGCCCTGGGAAACTGGAGTATATCATCAGGGTGAGGTCTGACCCAGGGCACCAGTTGCCTCTGGAGGGCCTGGTCTTAGTTGTGCAGTGAAAAGCTGCTGCTGCACCTGACTGAATGATCAGAATTGAGAAATACAGGTTGGGGACCAGGATGCTAGGGCCCAGGCTCATGTCACAGAAGAGCCTTCCCACGACCGAGCCTAGACATTTTACAACCCATCAAGTCCCCGTTCCCAGTTACCCCAGGAGTTGGCCCCTGTTGCTTCTGAGAGGATTTGGGGGGGTCCAGGGAGGGAAATGGGAGAGGAGAGAGACCAGAAAGGCCAGGTGAGATCGGTCTGAGACCGGGAGAGGTAGGCAGTGTGTGCGGTGGGGACACTGCACTGGGCTGGAGCCCTGGTGCGGCTTGGCCGCACTGATCTCATGTGGTCTTGCTAAACAACTATCTCACCTGTGTCTCACTCTCCTCAGTTACCACATCAGGAAAACCCTACTCCACCTAACTCGAAGGGATAAGCTAAGGGTGTAAATAGATAACGGATAGAAAACACTTTTTAAAAAAGTATAAAGCGCTGTTAGAGCGCGAGGCAGTGTTGTCATGAGGATATTACCCTTAGCGCTTCCCTCAGCTTCCACACCGCAGCTTTGCTCTCCTTTTCAGGATGTCTCTTCACCTTAGTATGGATCATATTTCCTTGTCTCAGAAGGGTTTGGAGACTCCCTGGTCGCTTTCCCTGATCAGAATTTGTAACCCCGGTGGCCAGTGGGCACACTAGGAAGTCCGAGGTGTGTCCCAACGATTCCTGCTGCCTTGCTGTCCCTCTGGGACCTTCCCTGGCCACTGGGTCCACCCTATGAGATGAGCTGGACTGTCCACTAGAGTTGGACAGTACTGGGGTACCCAGGTCCACCCCTTGGAATACCCTGTCTGGAGTGCAATTCCTGTGCCGATTTCCAGCAGGAAGTGGGGAGAGGGCGGGGAGGTGCGCTGAGAACGGTGGGGCAGGAGGGTTGGTCCTCAAGAACCCTAACCCGCCCCAACTCCAGTCCAGTCCTCCCCGCCCCCCAGCCTAACCCTAGTCTCTTTCTGGCGGCACCTGGAGCGGCCGCGGGGCCCCCAGGCCCGGGCCATTGTGCACGCGCAGGTGGTCCTTGAGTGACTCCTTGTAGCGGAAGCTCTTGCCGCACTCGCCACACGTGTAGGGCCGCTCGCCCGTGTGGATCCGCTGGTGCTTTAGCAGGTTCTGCTTGCGGATGAAGCTCTTGCCGCAGAGCGCGCACTGGAAGGGCCGCTCGCCCGTGTGCAGCCGCTGGTGGTTCTGCAGGTGCTCCTTGCGACTGTAGGTCTTCTCACACTCGGAGCATTTGTAGGGCCGCTCACCGCGGTGCGTCATCTGGTGGCGGATGAGGCCAGAATGGCAGTTGAAGCTCTTCTCGCACTCCGCGCACTCGTAGGGCCGTTCCTTGGTGTGGCTGCGGTGATGAATGATGAGGCTCTTTCGCACGCCGAAGGTCTTGCCGCATTCCAGGCAAGAGTAGGGCTTGCTGCGCGCGCCGTGAGCAAGGAGGCTCCGCCGCAGGCCGCCGGGGCAGCAGCTACCGCAGCCACTGCCCGCACCAGCACCGGTACTATTGCCACTACCCGCACCTGTGCCACCGCCGCCGCTGCCACCACCACCGCCACCGCCTGCGCTGCCTTCTCCGGTGGGCTGAGCCTCGCCTCCGGTACTGCGTTCGCCTGGAAGCGCAGGGAAGCCGTCCTCCAGCAGGCTACGGCTCCCGGGTCCGCCAGGGTTCTCCGGCACAGCCAAGGCGGGCAGGCTCTGCTGGTGAGGTTGGGTTTGGGGCTGCGCAGAAGATGGGGGTGGGTTCTTTACAAGCAGCAAGCTGTCACCTAGGGGCGGGGAGGAAGACAGAAGTGACACGCTGATAGCGCTCCTCTTTAGGAATCCACAGTGTCCCTGAGCGGGGCTAGATCCTCCTGGCCTCGTTTTCTTTAATATTAAGATGAGCCTAACGGCTCACCAATGCCCTGTGATTTGGGATCAGAGATAGGAAAGCCCTCCAGGTTACTTAGGCTACCCAGAAGTCACCTTCAAAGGCAGACTGCTCAGGGGTCAAGAGTCCTAGCTCTTTCTGGGTTGGATTTCCAGCAACCACAATTCGGCTCACAACAGACTAACTCCAGTTCTAGGGCATCTGATGTTCTCTTCTTCACCAGGCATGCACATGGAGCACAGACATACATGCAGATAAAACACCAATATGTATCTACATTTTAAAAATGTTGTAAAGATAGACTGAACTGGGTGTGGTGTTCACCATCACCATTATTCCCAGCACTCTGGAGGCAGAGCTCTGTGAGTTCTAGGCCATACTGAGACCTTGTCTCAAAAATAATTAAATAAATAAAAATAAATGTAAAAAAGTAAATGTCACATTCCCCTGAAGTAATAAAACTTAGGTGTTGTCTAAGAGATAATGTTAATTTATCTTTGGAGAGTCTATTGGAGGGAGAGAATTTGCATGTGGTGAAAACCCATTTAGAAGTTTACCAGAATGGAACACAAGGGAGCTCAGGTCCAAACCTCAGAGGGATGTGCAGTTAGGGTATCAGGCCAAAAAAAGCAGGTTGGGTAACTGGGATGTTGCTGAAAGGGTTCTGTCCTCT
Source organism: Mus pahari (assembly GCF_900095145.1). Lineage (NCBI taxonomy): Eukaryota > Metazoa > Chordata > Mammalia > Rodentia > Muridae > Mus > Mus pahari. The sequence goes on along the minus strand of NC_034591.1, from coordinate 66,661,992 downwards.
AACAAAACCATGATGTCATTTCACAACATGCTCTCCAGGGAACTGCTTCTTCTCATTCTATAGTGCCTTTCCCTTGCATCCCAGCACCTCCAGGCCATAAGTCCCAAAGTTCAGCACTGCTCTGGGTACCAGAGTGGAATGTACAGTGTGCGTGAAGGGGGTTATATATGTGTGTGCAGTAGGCTGAGTCCAGGCTCTTTGTGTTAGAACAATGACCTCAATCCCCTTCTTCTTGTGGATCTTCCTTGGTTACTGTACCACTTTCTGGTTCTCCCTCTCCCAAGAGGAGCCTAACCCCTACTCAGAGGCAGCCTGTGGAAGATGGTGAAGAAGGTGAATTTTTATCCACCCCTTCCCTCCTCATTATTCCCATTTAGGAGCAGGGAGAAATGGGGGCTACTTCTTATAGATAGACTTTCTTATAAGCATCACATGTCAATAAAAAAAGCCTAAGCTAGGACACAGGATATAGGACACTGGCAGGAAGAGAGAGGATTCTGGGTAATAGTGAAAGAATAGAAAGGGAGAGATTTGAGCAAGATGCTGAGAGAGACACTGGGGGAGACGCTGAGGAAGATGTGGAAGACATAGAATAGTTTGAATGGGTAAATAAGTTAGGAGCTAATCAGGGTATGAGCCAAAGATTATGACCTAGACCATTTATTAATAAATAATTAGTCTCAGAGTTGTCATTTTGGAAGCAGGGGCCAGGCAAAAAGAGAAAACAATTTTTTCCAACTTCTCAGATCACAACTGTCATGTTTCTATCCCATCCTTGAGGCTCTGAAGCCAGCTCTTAAATACTACTTTATATAGACCAGGCCCGCCCTCTCTTCTGGCCTAGTGAACCCTCACTACTATTTCTATAGGAGCAGCCAAAGAGTGAATGCCATATTCATTCACCTTGATCCCAGATGCCCGAATGCACCATCCTGGCTCTAAGGCACTTGTGGCCCATAACAACTAGAATGTGGATGTTGGCTGCTGCTCCACCAAGGCCTGTGACTTCACTCCTGTCCACATGCTTATTAGTTCCTGTGGATGCTTCCCAGGGAACCCACCCACAATCCTCCTCTGATAATTCTTAAATCTCAGCACGACCAGCAATCCACTTTCTCCACTTCCCATCATGCTCTGCTTCCTCGCCGCTGTTTTCTTGGCCTGGCCCAGTTCAGCACTCAAGGTCTAGCAGGATGATTACCCCATGGCAAACACCCTGGGGCTCCACAGTTCAGGTGCCTGTTTCCTGCCTTAGGCTTTTTTTATTGACATGCGATGCTTATAAGAGATTCTATCTATAAGAAGTCGTCCCCATTTGTCCCTGCTCCCAAATGGGAGTACTGAGAAGAGAAAGGGGTGGATAAAAATTCACCTTCTCCACCATCTTCCACAGGCTGCCTCTGAGTAGGGGTTAGGCTCCTCTTAGGTGAGGAAGAACTAGAAAGTGGTACAGTAACCAAGGAAGAGGCACAAGAAGAAGGGAATTGAGGTCATTGTTCTGACACAGAACTCCAATCCTTGCATGTTGCTTTAGAAAACCACAGTTCTGGCCTAGGTGGCCTTCCTCACAGACTGGTGTCCTGGCTCTTGTATTTAGTGACTTCTGATTTCACTCTGCAATTATCATATTGCTCCTTCTCTTCCTGTGTCTCCTCATGCATGGGCCTGAGGGGTTTTGCCTTCTGGCTACTGCTGTTAACTGATTTAGATACAAGCAAGTGATTGACATCTGGTAATTTGGTGTGAGTAGTTCACTGGAAGATTTCTGGAAGGTTCCTTAGCCCTGAGGGCAGAGTTTCTCCACCTTTCTAATGCTGTGACCCTTTAAAGTTGTTTTTTTTTTTTTTTTTTTTTGGTTTTTCGAGACAGGGTTTCTCTGTGTAGTTCTGGCTGTCCTGAAACTCACTTTGTAGACCAGGCTGGCCTCAAACTCAGAAATTGGCCTGCCTCTGCCTCCGGAGTGCTGGGATTAAAGGCGTGCGCCACCACGCCCGGCTTTGCTGTGACCCTTTAATATAGTACCTCCTCTTGTGGTGACCCCAACCATAAAATTATTTGCACTGCTATGTCATAACTGTAATTTACCACTGTATGACTTTTAAATATCTGTGATTTCCAATGTGTAGTATGTTGAAGTTTGATCTGTTGCTATGTACTGTGATGCTCATTACTGGCCCTGGTTGCCCTGGGATGAGAGAATCCTCACATACACCAAGTGATGCTATGTGACTTTGCTCCTTAGTATAAAAGTATTGGTTGAATAAAGGTGTCTACAGCTTACAGCTGGGCAGAAGAGAGGTAGTTTTGGTTCCTGGACTTGGGGTCTGAGGCTGGACCACAGGGGGAGGGAAGAGAGAAAGTGGAGAGAGGAGAAAACGCCATAGGGTAGGTGAGTCATGAAAACATGCCCATGAAGGCTGGCCAACTGGAGCTGCCAGCCCTCATGAGCTGCCCAGATGGAATGTGGCAAGTTATAACTCAGGGTTATTGATGGGGAAGTAGATTTAATAGCATACAGTGTGTATTTCTGGTCAGCGCTAGTGCATTGCACTAAAGACTTTCTATAAATATGAAGGTTTTGTGTCTTATCTGGGAGTAGAATGATCAAAGGTTGGGTAGGAGCTCCTGATTGAGATTAAATAATAACAGCAACAATAGTGAACATTCTAGAATTTTGGTTTTTAAAAACACACAGAAATATTATAAGAATATGTTTTTGTTTCAATCCCAGATGTGGGATAACTGTCATTTGCCTGATGCTCTGGCAGAGGCGTGGTTGCACCAGCTGCAGATAGTTTCTACAATTGTGTGACATTCGGAATTCTGGGAACGTTTCAGAGGGTGTATCAATGCTAGGACCCCAAGAGGAAGGGTTGGTGGTTGTTCAGAGGCGTGGTTGCAGTTTCTTAGTTGTGCTCAAAGGAGAAACAGAAGGAAAGAATTTAAATTCAGAGATCTCTCTCTCCTTCTTTCTCTCCCATTGATAGGGGTGAAACAGGGGGAGGGGTAAAGGGTGGGAAAAGGAACTCACAAAATAGTTAAGACAAAGTTAACTTGGATCGAAAGTTAAGAATAAAAATAGGAAATCTGATTTGAAATGTCATAGAGGAAATGGCATGGGATGAAGGAATGGGTTTTTATTTTTCAAGAGACCAGCAAAAAGTTTACTGTGGCTGCTACCACTGGAATACCCCCTCACCTCCAGCTTTGCTCCCAGAGGGGATTTTTCTGCTTTTACTTTTTCTTCTTCAAATATTTTGTTACAAAAAAGTTTGAAAGACTGACTGAGCAGTTGGAAAAATATCCAGTGGTCATGGAGGGGGCCTAAGAAACAAAAAAAAAATGACGGAAATACGAATAGATTATCCTATTCTATCTTTTCTGAAAGGTTTACAGAATTGACTGTGTACTTGGGAAGGATACAGGTAGAGACGGAAGCTCTTGGCGGTTACAGAACACCAGAAAAAGAGAGAACAAAAAGGCTCAGTCATAGTGACTGAGCAAGAGTTGTGTAGAGAGAATATCTGTGTATTCTATGGATGCATCACCTGTCAATTAAAAAGCCTATGACCTATGGCTTAGGCAAGAAATAGAAGGTGGGACATGTGGGAGGCAGAAAAAAATTCTGGGATAGAGCCAGGCAGAGAAGTTCATCCGAGATGTTGTGACAAGATGGATGCATGGAGAGCCGGGCGTGGTTTTCTGAGTTCAAGGCCAGCCCGGTCTACAGAGTGAGTTCCAGGAGAGCCAGGGCTACACAGAGAAACCCTGTCTCAAAATGAAAAAAAAAAAAAAAAGATGGATGCATGGTACCTGAACACAGGTAACCAGACATATGGAATAATGTAGGTTAAAATAATTGAGTTATTTTAATTATAATCTAGTTAGAGTAGAGCCAACTATATGGCCAAAGTATTTGTAAATATATTTTGAGCCTGAGTCTTAATTCTGAGAGCATGGGGCTGGGAGGAAGAACCAAGACCTAACTTTACAGTCTAGGAGTTTCCCACAGTAGGAAAGAGGGAAAGAAAATACACTGTAGGGCAGCTGGGTCAGGGAAAAACTGAAAACAACAACAACAACAAAAACAGGACAATCTAATGAAACAGCCCGTTTCAAAAGAAAGGGCTAATCTCCAACAACTGAACTGCCAGAGTTAGAGGAGGCACAGCCTGGAGTCACAAGACTGCCACCAGCTTTTCCAGTACTTGTACAGCATATGCTTGCTAATGGTGCGGAATAAGATTATGACAAGATAGGATGGCATCCTATACAAATGATAGCTCTAAGGTGTTTTAAAGAGGTCATGATTTCATATAGGATGCACTCACCTTGTGTGAAACAAATTCTAAATAACTGAGCTACTCAGGTTAGAATTATTCCCCAAGACTGGAAGGGACTGGTAATAGATGTACTAGAGTCTGGCTCACAATTGAAATAGTTAACATGTTAGATGGAAGAAGCCATGGATACCAAACAGTGAAATAGAGCGAGGGGAATGAATATAATAAAAGATCAGTTGTTAGTTGAAGAGCAGTACGCTGGTATACAAGAACAGATGCAATTTGATGATGTTACTATAGTATTTTAGATAATACTATAGTCATTTAGTGGCTTTAGAGGTTGGGACAAAGTTGAGGAGTGTGGTCTACATGATTTACAAAGATTATATAAGGCTCTGGATAAGCCTTCATTGATTTTTTTTTTTAACAAAGATTATTCTCAGCTGTGAACAAAGCCATATCAGACCCTGACACAAGGCAAGGCAGGTGTTGATAGAAACCTTGGCATTTGAAAATTCAAATACTGAAAGTAAAAAGTTATTTGACCATTAAATGCATGGGCAGCATCTATGGACGAGTGGGAAAGGGATATGACTGATATTGGTTCTAATATGTACCATGTTAATATAATAGGTCAATAGATCTCTAGAGATCTCTGATATCGAAATGCCCAGTGCTTCAATTGCAGGAAATATGGTCATTTGCAAAGAGACTGTAACCCAACCAAAGGCCTCAGATATCAAAATGTCTGGTGCTTCAATTTTAGGAAATACAGTCATTTGCAAAGAGACCATGAACAAACCAAAAGCCTCAGCTCTCAAACAGCCTGTGCATTAACTACGAGAAATACAGTACTTTCTGTGCAGGAAAAGTGAACAGGTCATTTCTAGAGACAATGGTTTTCCTAAATCTCAAATAGAAAGAATGCCCAGGCTTTCTGGGGAGTGTATACGATGCAGCACAGGCCACCACTGGGTTCAGGAATGCAGATCCAAAATGAGATATTCAAGGTAATTCCTTATCATCGGGAAATGGCCTTGGGAACCTGGCTTGAGGCCACTCAGTAAAAAGTATGAGCTTTTTGCCTCTTGTAAGCCAGGAAATAACAAGCGGGAAGAAAACTTCAACTGAGCGTTGCAGATCTAATGCATGCTACCACAGGCTGTGCTGCTCTGCACATGGCCACAGTTAAATATCTTCCTCTGTCCCCCAAAACTCAGTATAAAATGACCACTGCAGTTTATGGTCTGTTGCTCTCAGGGACAGGTGGGATGACCTTAGGAAAGAGAGCATTGATTTCCCAAGGATCCATAGTGCATCCAGGAATTATAGATAACGATTTCAAAGAAGAAATTAAAATTATGGCCTATGTAAAAAGAGAGATGCAATTTAACACAGGCGATAGGGTTGCTCAGCTGCTACTCTTTCCCCATGTCAAAGGCAAATCTGCTCCAGTAGAAAGAACGGGGGGGTTACAGGAAAAACTGTGGAGGGCTGGTGAGATGGCTCAGCAGGTAAGAGCACCCGACTGTTCTTCCAAAGGTGCAGAGTTCAAATCCCAGCAACAACATGGTGGCTTACAACCATCCTTAACAAGATCTGACTCCCTCTTCTGGAGTGTCTGAAGACAGCTACAGTGTACTTACATATAACAAATAAATAAAATAAAAAAAAAAAAAAGAAAGGCAGGTTTTTTTTTTTAAAAAAAAGGAAAAACTGTGGAATTAAATCAACTTATATACAATAAGATATGTTAACATCAGAATGGAAGCCAGCAAAAGTTTAGAGCTGGCACCTGGGATTTGCTTATATATTATCCACAGGGAATGAAAAGCTGTGGGTATCATCAAAACTTATAAAGATTAGAATCAAGCAGGAGAGGTCTCCAGGAAACATTGGCCACTAACCTGAAAAGCAATGATTTCATTGTAAATGTTCCTGTTTCTAATTTCCCACTATACATAGCACAATTCATGGCTTAAAACAGAAGGGGGAAATGTAGTGACAATTCTAGAATTTTAGTTTAACAAAAACCACAGAAATATTATAAGAAAGTGTTTTCATTTTAATCCCAGGTGTGGGGATATGGGGCTGCTTTGGACTGACGGCAGGAGCTAGGATTTGCCTCCTGCTCTAGCAGGGGCATGGTTTTGCCAGCTGCAGACAGTTTCTGCGACTGTGTGACATTTGGAATTCTGGGATTTATTTATTTATTTGAGACAGGGTTTCTCTGTATAGCCCTGGCTGTCCTGGAACTCACTTTGTAGACCAGGCTGGCCTCGAACTCAGAAATCCACCTGCCTCTGCCTCCCGGAGTGCTGGGATTAAAGGCATGCGCCATCACATCCGGCTCTGGGAACTTTTTAGAGGGTATTTAAATGCTAGAACCCCGATAGGTGGGGTTGGTGGTTGGTGGTCATTCAGTGATGGGGTTGATTGTGATTTGTTGGTGGTCATGCTCAAAGAAGAAACAAAAGGTAAGAAATTAGATTCTGGCCTCTCCTCTCCTCTCCTCTCCTCTCCTCTCCTCTCCTCTCCTCTCCTTTCCTTCCTAGCTAGTGATAGAGAGTGAAAAAGTTAGAAGGATAAAAGATGGGAAAAAGAAAAACCCACAAAGTAGCATAGACCAGCTACACTGTGCTCCATGAATCTTTGCCCAGAACACCCTAAAATACAAAATTAAAGTAAATTTAAAATGACAAATCTAGAAATGGTGGCTGGAGCTATGGAAGTGGCTGCTATTATCATTTCTTCCCATGCTAGTAGTTTCTGTTTTTTCTTCTGATTTTTCTGTACATTATCCTGGTTTGCCAACAGACTGCTCTAAATTCCACTCCAAAAAAGGACTCACAGCTCTCCCACCGAGGGAAAACACTCCAGGTTCTACTCACTGGGCCCAGAGTCCAGTCCAAGCTCCCCTTCCATTGAGTCACGTGGGCCCCATGGGTACGGCTGCTCTTCCTGCTTGATCCAGGACAAAATATCATGTGCTGAGATGAGAGATTCTGTTGTGATGGGGAAAAGGCAATCTTAAGACTTCACTCATTTTCACTGAGTATCCACCATGCACCCAACTCCAGAGAGACTACGGCACCAGGCCATGCTAAAGGAAGCTCAGCTTTGAAGCCTGGAGGGCCACAGCTGGCTGGTCTGACCTGTAGTGCAGAGACAGGGACCGAGCCACTGACAAGCCTATGGCAAGAGCTTAGGACTCTATGAGGAGACTCTGCTTCCCATCTGCCTGGTCCCTTCAACCAACTACAGGCAATTTCTCATCCTCTCTCCTTGATATGGAGGGTAGGATGAGACAGTAGTGTCAGAATTTCTAGAAGGAATGCCACTGGACCTCTCATGTTTACAAACTCACACATAAACACATCTCCAGCCCAGCTGGGTGCAATTCCCTACACAGCTAAAACCTCCCCAGACTTTTCATGGGAGATATCATACAAATGCAACTCCAGAAGGGGGATGAATGATGATGGCCCTGTGATGAAGAGCACTGACTGCTCTTGCAGAGGACCCAAGTTCAGTTTCCAGCACCCACATCAACAGCTCATAACCTTCTGTACTCTAGCTCCAGTTAATCTGGCCTCTGTTGGCACACACGTACACATTATTAAAAATAAAATAATCCTTTTACAAAGAAAGTAAAGAAATTCCAGAAAATATAAATTACTTGCTCTTTGACACACAAATACACATTGCATTTTGCAGCCTTTTGGTTTTAATTCTTCAACAAGCAGAATTAAGGTGATTTTTGTATCCATTCCATTGACACAATAAATGCTAAAATTTAAAAATTCACCCTGCTGGGCAATGGTGGCGGACGCCTTTAATCCCAGCACTTGGGAGGCAGAGGCAGATGGATCTCTGAGTTTGAGGCCAGCCTGGTCTACAGAGTGAGTTACAGCCAGCGCTATACAGAGAAACCCTGTCTCAAAAAAAAAAAAA
>NC_034591.1:66631336-66653692 GCF_900095145.1 Mus pahari | reverse complement strand
GTTCAATTCCCAGCAACCACATGGTGGCTCACAACCATCTGTAATGGGATCTGATGCCCTCTTCTGGTGTGTCTGAAGACAGCTACAGTGTACTCACATACATGAAATATTAAAAAAAAAACCACTCTGATCTGTTTCTCACCTGAATTGGGGTCTGTGGGAATATCTCTCTCTGCCAAATCCTGCTGGTCCCACACACACTGCTGTTCCTCCTGCTTAATCCGGGACAGAAGGTCCTGGGCAGAGATGGGGGAATCTACTCATGGAAACACAGACAGCAAACATGTTAGAGAAGGAGGGATCCCACCAGTCCGTGTTATTTAGTGAATCTGATTTCAAGCAATCATTTGTTTGCCCTAAGAGTCAAGGATAACAATAAATTATTCCAATTAGCTAATGGCTCCAGCTCTTCTGGCCAAAATGAATGGAGCTGTGGCTGAAGGCTGGAGTATATCACAGGGCAGTGAACAGAATATCTCCAGAGATTTAACCCACAGGATGAGGTCTCTGCTCCACAGAAGATGGGATACTCATGAGGGAATTTCCCAGGGAAACAGCCCTTTCAGGGAAGCCTTTTATCAGTATCTGAATGGAACTTCTCAAAGAGAAAACAGCCTTCTTTTCAAAAGCTACTAAACCTGTAACCACACACTTGGAAGGTGGAGGCAGGAGGATTAGAAGTTCAGTGTCACCCCTGACTACAAAGAAAATTTGAGTCTAGTCTTGGGTCCATTAGAATCTATATCAAACAATTTTTTTTTCTTTTCTTTTTAATCAAACCCAATTATCTATTGCTTTATCTACTGTCTTCTTATCTCTTGAAGGTTTCTAGAGACAGCAGTACGTGATGTATTTAAGGAACCCATTTGGGTCTGGAGAGATTGCTCAGTGGTTAAGTGCCACTGCTCTTCTGAAGGTCCTGAGTTCAAGTCCCAGCAACCACATGGTGACTCACAACCATCCATAATGAGATCTGATGCCCTCTTCTGGTGTGTCTGAAGACAGCTACAGTGTACTTACATATATCAATAAATAAATCTTTAAAAAAAGGAACCCATTTGACAACCAGTGACGGCTCCTACCCTTCGGCTATTATCACTTGCCTGTGTATCTCAGGCTTTCCTGGGGGGAGGGGGGGACAAGGAAGGAGCTCTTACTAGTACGGTAGCTAGTTTTAGTGTCAACTTGGCAACAATACCCAGGAATTTGATCAAACACAATTCTGGATGTTATTATGAAGGAATTTTTTTTTTTACAAGTGAGATTAACATTTAAGTCAGTAGACTAAATCAAACAGACGACCCATTCTAATGTGGATGGGCCTCCTCTAACCAGGAAAGGGTTGAATTGAAAAAGACGGCCAACCCCAGGGAAGAAGAGATTGTCAGAAGATCATCTCGTGGATGGAGCTGCAGCAGGTCCTTTCCAGGTCCCTTCCCACTAGCCTACCTCCGAGCAAATTCTGGATCTGTCAGCCACTATAATCACATCAGCCAGTTTGTTAAACAAATTCCTATACATATCCATGTTCATGATCACATGATACACACACAAGCCAATGGTTCTGTCTCTGGAGAGCTGAGCCTCGCTTACACTACTGCCATAGCAGATCCTCATCTAAACAACCCAGCTGAGAGACCATCTAGGAGCAGCTCCCCAGGAGTGTGCATGTAAGCCAGGGGAGCCTGGCTTGGAAGTGGTGGCTCATAAATGCTTGTGCAGTGGATCTTTGTGGTCTGGGATCCGGTCTTACTGGCTTTTATATCCTAGTACCCATAGAGTCCAGTAAAGTGCTTAAATTAACCAAACTGTTTCTTATAGAGGACAGAGGGGCAATCCAAAATTTACTAGACAACGGAGAGGGAAACAAACCCAAAAAGCTAAGCTGAATGTAGCTAAACACCACGTTTATACCTCCGTGGAAGCCTGTCTCAGTCCAGGTCTGCATCCATCGCTCTTCCTTTGCTGGCATAGCCCTCTAGCCTGCGACAACCGCCAGAGACTACAGCCTACATCTCACCTCACTAATCCTTGGTCAAGTAGTTATCTGACTCACTCACCAGTGATGGATTCTGTGGGGATGGCTCTTTCTTCCAGGCCCCGCTGGCCCCGAACACACAGGGCTTCTTCTCGCTTCACCTGGGAGGACATGTCCTGTGCAGGCACCAGAGTCTCTGTTCCTGGGGAGAGAGAACCACACTGCCTAGAATTCTTTTTTCAGTATGTTGGTCACCAGGATGTTTTGAGGTCAGAACCATGGTTGCCAGCATCTCCAGGGGACAATACAAAAATCTTGGGTTCCTACTGGAGCCATGTGGGACCCTGTGGAGCAGAAAGTCCCAGTAGCAGAGAAGTGACCAATATTAAGAAAAAGGGATAACAAAAAGGATATGATGGTTCATGTCTGCAATCCCAGCAGTTAAGAGGCTGAGGCAGGAGGATCATCATGCGTTGGAAGTCAGTTTGACCTGGATAGTGAGTTCTAAGCTAGGCTGGGCTCAGAGTGAGACCTCACCTTGAAAAAGAAAGACTAGGCCAACAGCAATATGAAGTCTGAGAAGCCAAAGGGAGGCTTTGGAAGCAGCAGTCACTCACCCTTGTTTTTTACCTCAGTGGCCTGACACAAACATACTGCTCTATGAAGCAATCAGGCTGGGCAAAGACTCAACCAAATCTTGATGTGTGAAGAAAATAGCATCCTTAAGCATAAAAGCCATATATTTTTTTCACAGAATTCTGCTTTGTGACCAACAGGGCATTTTCTTCTGTAGCTTTCTGGGACAATGAAATAGCTCTTGGGGGAAGACTGCTCAGGAAACTGGGTAAGGACCCAAAGAGTGTGGTTCCAGTTTCTTTTTTTTTTTTTTTTTTTTTTTAGAAATTAAATACTGTAGATTTCTCTCTCTCTCTCTCTTTTTAAGATTTATTTATTTACTATATATGTAAGTACACTGTAGCTGTCTTCAGACAGAGGGAGTCAGATCTTGTTAAGGATAGTTGTGAGCCACCATGTGGTTGCTGGGATTTGAACTCTGGACCTTCGGAAGAGCAGTTGGGTGCTCTTACCCGCTGAGCCATCTCACCAGCCCTGTAATTCCGGCTTCAATTCCACCACCAGCCCTCTCCACTAGCAATCTCACTTCTCTGGGTTTCATCTAAAGCAGGTAGAGTGGTCCTGGTTCTGTTTTGTGACCCATGATGGTTTGATAATTCAGGGAAACTCTTGTGGACACAGGGCCCAAATGTAAAAAGCAGCCATACAATATTGGAATCTGTAACCACAGCTGCCAAAGAACATCCACAATGCTTGATGAAGAATGGGAGAGGCCACTGAAATGAAACATTCATCTTGGGAAGTGCACAGGGGCAGTGGCAGGTCTACCTGGCTGGGGCTGCTTGTAAGGGATGTGGGGAGGGGCTGCTAACGTGTATGGGAGATTCTCATGATACACATGTTCTAGTGATAATGTCTGTGTGACTTTGTGGACCAGAGTTAGCAACTTAAAGAGGGAATTTTATGACCAATTAGCTAGAGTAAAACTAAAGAAGGAGAAAGAACAGTGCTGAAAGTTTCCGTGAAAATATAATCCATTCAAGCACTGGCTCAGTGGTTAAGAGCACTCTGTTCTTCCAGAGGTCCTGAGTTCAATTCCCAGCAACAACATGGTGGCTCACAACCATCTGTAATGGGATCCAACACCCTCTTCTGGTGTAGACAGCAACAGTGTACTCATATCCATAAAATAAATAAATATGGGTGAGGCTTGATAAGTGAGCCAAGCAGAGGACACCAGTACAGCATCACACCACATGTGTCCTAACACTGTTCAAGAGGCAGAGGCACCAGGGCAGACCCTCATGTCTTCCACCCTAGTAACAGCTGCCAAATGTGATATTCTTAGGACTAATGTTTCCTTTATGAGTGAGGGGAGAGTCTTGGGGGTGAGTAGGGAAGTGTATGTGTGCCAAAGAAAGAATAGGGTATGAGATGCAGCATGAGATGCAGATCACACGCAGGCAGTGAGCAACTGGCCAGGCAGAACCATGTCTGCTGCAACCTTTCCACCTCCTCTGTTAGTCTCCCTGCGACTGGGTGTGGGGCCATCAGTTGTGCATGTACCCCATCAAGTCTGGGAGGTGTGCTGGCCTAAGCCCTTCCTTCTTTATTTTTTGAGATAGGGTCTCACTGTGTCACCCTGGCTGGCCTGGAATTCTCTACATAGACCAGGTTAGCCTCATACTCATGGAAATCCATTTGTCTGTATGCCTCTTGAGTGCTAGGATTAAAGGTGTGCACCATAGCCAGACTCTTCCCTAGCTCACCTGTAAGTTTAGAGCTACCAAAGGCCAATGCCTGTGGTATGGTTTTAGTCCCTGAAGGCATGTCCTGTAAGTGACCACACAACAGCTGGGGTATAAGTGGTTCCTGGGTTCATTAAGACCTATTTTCTCCAGACCTACACAGTAGCAACTCCTCGTGTGTGTGCGTAGGGTGCCTGCCCCATCCCTAGAGCAACAGCTATTACCTGTGTCTGCGGTCACTGGGATTTCTCTCTCTTCAGGGTGATGCTGCTCCCACACGCAAGGCTCTTCCCTGGGTTCTGCCTGGACCGGAGGGTCTGGCTTGGACACTGGGCCATCTGTGTCTGTCAATGAGATGGAGAGAAGGAGGGGGAAAGGGTTATATGAAGTTGCAAGTGAATTTAGATCAAGATGATAGAGCAGGGCTCTCAGTTACCAATGTCCCACAGCATGGCAGCCATTATGTACAGAAGGAATCTTGAAAGCAAGCCTCTTTCTGAGAGTCAAGAGCACAGAGTCCATGGTTGACCCTGAACTGTTAGGATATAACCCACGGAGGTATAAACTTGATATTTTACAGTACTTTAGAATAATGGTAGTGCCGCATAGACTACCACAGTGACGGCTCAGCTGACACCCTTTAATATTCATTCTATCCTAAGTTCCCTGTTACTTTCCATCAGGCTCCTTTGCATCTTGAAGCTCTCAGCAGAGCCCTCACCAGCGGAGGGGAGTACCCTTACCCAGGGACATCAGGGTTTTGTAGTTCTCTTTCACCAGATTGCTGTAGAGTTCCTTCTGCCATTCGTCCAAGTTCTTCCATTCGTCCTCAGAGAAGTAGACAGCAATGTCGACGAAGGTCACCGGGACCTGGACCAACAAGGGTTTTAGTCAGCAGCCTGCTGATGTTCCTCACCCTGCTCTTCACAGAGCCAGCCTAGCTCAGAGCTCAGCTCTGCTCCCAGCATCCCGATCTGTACATCCTAGGTCTCATCCCTTCGTTTCTATGGACTCAGGGGTCCTGATCGCTGGCCTCCCTAGGCGTCCAGCAGCAGTGGTGTCAGTACTGCCTGTTTACTTTTTGTTGTCTTCTTCTGTAAACATTTTGTTTATTTGTTGTGTGTTGTGTGTATGTGTGTAGAAACACCCATGCAACGGCACAAACGTGGAGGTCAGAGGACAAGTGGCAGAGCTTGTTCTCAAGCTCTACCAGGATCCAGGTCATCAATGACGAGGGCACTTGCCCACTGAGCCCTCTCTTCCCTTCTGTCCTTTGCTGTTTAGAACTAGACACTCAGGGCAAAGCCGTAGTCAGTATGTTTCTTTGGGGGCTCAGAGTAGCAGGAATATGATTGACACCAAGTGTGGGAATCAGAGAGCCAAGTACAGTAAAACTGTGTGTGACAAAACCTGTATTTCAGGTCAGATCACCTGTGTGTACACAGTTAAATTTTTTTCAAGATTTAATCATTTTTATTTTATGTGTATGAATGCTTTATCTGTATTATGTCTGTATTATGTATTATGGGCTTTCAGTGCTGACAAAGGCCAGAAGGGTTAGGATCCTCTGGAAATGGAGTTACATGGATGAGAGCCTCAATTTGGGTATTGGGAATCAAACCAGGGGCCTGGAGAAGAGCAGCCAGTGCTCTTAACCACTAAGCCATTGGTCCAGCCCCAAAAGTTAAATTTTGTCACTAAAATATTTTGTCAATCCACACTGAACACGTGAAGCCCATGCCTCGGCTCCAGGAGCCTGCCCTGTCTTTATGAGGAACTCCTGCTGCAGTTGGCTACCCTCAGTCACTGCTAGTCAAGGCATTCTGAGCTGCAGTCTAGAGCTGCTGTTTCGTTCTGACCAGGATCCTCGTCCGTACTCATTTCAACCTTCACCAGCACCACCTCGTGTTGGACCAAGCTGTTTCACTTCCATTAACTAGTCCCCGAACTTCCCTCTCTGACCACGCAGGCTTCCTTCCTAGCCCTCTCATATCCCTATCGAATCAGTGGCTCACTCTGGCTCTGAAATCCGTGTCTCAAATCTCACCCAGTCCTACTCTACACGGCACATTCGGGGCTAACGTGGGCTTGTGCAGTACATTTATGTGAATGATAAAGAGCCAGGACTGTCAGTCCACAAGCTGGGTGCATAAAACATCAAGGGGACTCTATGCAGGGGTGATATGCAAGCTGTGTGCAGCGCCTACTAACTGACTGTTCCCAGTCCATCATTAGAATTAAAACTAGAGCCGGGCGGTGGTGGCGCACGCCTTTAATCCCAGTATTCAGGAAGCAGAGGCAGGTGGATTTCTGAGTTTGAGGCTAGCCTGGTCTACAAAGTGAGTTCCAGGACACCCAGGGCTATACAGAGAAACCCTGTCTCGGAAAACCAAAAACAAGGAAAAAAAAAAAAAAGAATTAAAACTAGAATTCCTACCAGGTTTGGACAAATCCTCAATCTGAGAAAACATGCAATCTATCTTTCTTTCTTTCTTTCTTTCTTTCTTTCTTTCTTTCTTTCTTTCTTTCTTTCTTTCTTTCTCTTTTTTGGTTTTTCGAGCAATCCCCTTTCTTCACTTTATTTCCCTGTTGCTAGATGAAACCATGAAATTCTCCAATTAATATCTGCCACAGATTCACACCAGCTGTCCCATGGCTGCTTGGAAGCCTTTTGTTGACTTCTTTTTGACACATTACCATACTCCTCAGGAAGTTCATTGCAAACTTCACTCCCCAAGCCCTGTCTGGCCTCCATCTTCTCCTGCTCCTCTCTGACCTCAGGTGGGTATAATGGAGTTCCTTCTTTGTTCTTCTCTTCTTGCTAAGCCAAACCTGCCACATTCATTCTGTTCTCCTCCACCTCCCATCTGCAAACTCAATCCAAGCGATGTTGGTCTTTCACATCTTCAGTTTCTCCCTCTCACTGGATGTTTCTCCTGAGGGTCATTTCAATGGAAGGAAGACCTTTATTCACTCAGACTGGAAAGATTGCTCAATGGGTAAGGGCACTTGCTGCCAAGCATGACGACATGAGTTCAAGTCCCAGAAGCCACATGGTGGAAGTGCGCGCACACGCGCGCGCGCGCACACACACACACACACACACACACACAAATAAAAAATGTAAAACAAAACCCTTCACTCGATTCTATCTCAGTTCATTTGAGACACCCAAAGAAAAGCCTATTTTTCCTTTTTCAAAATCTGTATACATTTTAGTTCCCTAAAATCTAACATCTAGCTGGCTGTTCATGGTGCACACCTTTAATCTCAGCACTTGAGTGGCAGGGGCAGGAGAATTTCTGAGTTTGAGACCAGCCTGGTCTACAGAACTCAAGCCAAACCATATCCTGGAAAAACAATCAATGATTTGCTGCTAAAATCTCCCTGATAGGCAGACCACCTTTCTGGAATTTTCTTGTTTGGTTCCTGTGACTATATTGCCTGTTAAACAGTTGGCTCACATGGGAACTGCTGAACTGGCTACTAATTCCCTTTGTTTCTTCTTCGCCTTAAGGTTGGCAATTTCATTGCTTTTATTGCAGCTGTTACCTCTTTGGGGATGACTTAAACTTTCCTTGCTTCCTTCAAAGTTTCATAGCCTTCTTAGCCATTCCTTTCAATCAGCTATAAGTAGCTAAAACTAAGTATATCCAAGGTGTGGTCACCATCTTCTGCAGTATGGTAGCTTCTTCATCTTATTCTACAATTTCTTTGGAGTCAATTCTTTCTCCTTCTCCTCCTCCTCTTCTTTCTAGTTTTTGGAGTTAGGGTTTCTCTATGCAGCTTTGGCTGTCCTGGAACTTGCTCTGTAGACCAGACTGGCCTCGATAGAACTCAGACATTCACTTGCCTCTGCCTCCCAAGTGCTGGGATTAAAGGCTTGTACCACCACCACCTGTCTCAGAGTAATTTCTATACAGTTGGAAACAGAATCACTTTTTTAAAGTGTCATGGTGACAGAATACAGAAATCTAAGACATGGTCTGAGGTAAACAGAAGCCTGCAGACTAGCTGCAGACAGGAAAGACTACCCATGAATTAGTTAGGAATTCATTAGTAGACACAATAAAAGATCAGAGAGAATATCCTTCCTAGACCTAATAGAAAAAGAGAATGCATTTTGAACACCCAAGAACATACAATGAGGCATTAACTATGGTGAACCTCGTTCAAGAACATTCTTTTGGCACTTTAGAGTTGTGGTTATAGAACACACACATGATTTCCTTTTGTGCATACATGTGATCATGTTTGTGTGTGCAGGTTCACATATGTGTATGGGTATGTGTGTACGTGTGTACACACCTCCTTTGAGACAGACTCAATGGCTTGGAGCTCCTTAATTAGGCTAGACTGGAGCCCAAAGGAATCCTTTTGTTTCTACATCCCTAGAATGTGATTACAAGCACACAATGACACACCTGGCTATTTTTCATAGGTTCTGGGAATTGAACTCAGGTTTTGGTTTTTTGTTTGTTTGTTTGTTTTTTTTGGTTTTTCAAGACAGGGTTTCTCTGTGTAGCTCTGGCTGTCCTGGAACTCACTTTGTAGACCAGGCTGGCCTCGAACTCAGAAATCCACCTGCCTCTGCCTCCTGAGTGCAGGGATTAAAGGCGTGTGCCACCACGCCCGGCTGAACTCAGGTTCTTAATGCTTACACAGCAAGCATATTACATCTCCCTAGCCTTTAAATAGTTTTACAGTCCCTTCAAGTACAAGAGCCTAATCTTCACCTCTTGAATGCATGCAGGATTTGGTAACTTACATCTAGCAAATGAAATGATATTGTATGGCACAGAATATACAAGACCCATCCCATCCTATCTCTTTGAATCCCTCAATCTAGGAAACATAGAGGTGGCTTCCATGTTATAAGTAGGTTCAAGCAGTCTTGGGGAGGTCCAATAACCAGGTAAGGGAGCTGTAGTCAATGTTCAAATGACAGCATCACCAATCAAAAGCCACACTGGAACCTCACAGGATTGACCGAACAGAACCATCCAAACTGTATCTAATTCCTCACTCACAGAAACTATCAGATGATATATTCACTAGGCTTCCATTTTGGGGTCATTTACTGTCCAGCAACAAATAACTAACAATGACTACATAGTGTTTTCCCATAAACAAAATCAATGACTTCTCGAAACTCCACAAAGCAATTACAATGTCATCTGCATGTTATAAATGACAACACTGAAGCTCAAAGGGACTAGCTAAAAATTTGCTAAACTACTTACGCTTCTCTAAGGAGACACTGATGAAGCTCAGAGACAACAAAAAAATATACTTGCCCAATATTAGGAAGGCCAGAAGGTGGCACGGTCAAGATACAAACCCACATGCCGGGCGTGGTGGCGCACGCCTTTAATCCCAGCACTCGGGAGGCAGAGGCAGGTGGATTTCTGAGTTCGAGGCCAGCCTGGTCTACAAAGTGAGTTCCAGGACAGCCAGGGCTATACAGAGAAACCCTGTGGGGGGGGGAGGAAGATACAAACCCACATCCTGGGGGCTGGAGAGGTGGCTCAGCACTTAAGAGGACTGACTGCTTTTTCAGAGGACCTGGGTTCAAATCCCAGTACCCACAGGGCAGCTCACAACTATAGTTCTAAGATCTAACAGTCTTAGACATACATGAAGGCAAAAGCACATTTAAAAAAATAATAAAGTCTTTAAAAAACAAACCCAACTCTCCTGATCCCATATCCTATAACAATTCCATTATCATGCAATGGCCTGTGGCAACTAGAGACTCCTACCACTTTAGTCAACATACAGACCAAGTGGCAGTATATTTCACTCAGTCAAGGCACAGGGTACACACGAGAATGAAGGGAAGCAGGAGAATCAAGGGAAATGCCGATCATGCTGCTAGAGCAACATACCCCACCTCACAGCTGAGGCAGGATCCACTCTGGGGCTATTACAACCCAATGCCTTACAGCCTAGATACACAGATGTCTGGTGGCTCTTCTGGTACTGTCAATAGACTGGATATCCCAGAGGACACAAAGACACACTAAAACATGGTCCCTTCCTAGGAGTTCAGAGCTCTTCAGTTAGAGACCAAGTAAGTGTGCTTCACATACCAACTCTAAGTCCATTGCTGTTAGAAACACAAGGCTCAGCCATGAACCAATTTACATTTTGGTTAGGAAATGCTAACCAAAAGAAAACAAAAAGTAAATATTCAAGATTCAGGAGGAACTTGGTACTGTTCCTTGTTTGTTCATTTGGATAGGGTATTGTTGTGTAGCCCAGCCTCAATACATTACCCATGCTGACTGCAAACACAAAATCTTCCTGCTTTGCAAGTGTTGGTATTACAGGAATGTGCTACCACACAAAGCTTGGGGCTCGATTCCTTAGTATAAGGTGACCATGGAAGGGCATACTGATTAAGTAACAGCTAAACAAACCCCTTATGGAAATGGGGGATTGACAAGAGAAGCAGGCAGATAACCAGAGAAGGAGCTTCCTGGGGCAGTGTCCCTGTGATGGGAGCATCTGGTGGTGCAGGAGGCTAGACAGCTGGCAGGTACTGGGCAAAAGGGAATGTGATGGGGCATGAGGTCAAGAAGGTGGCACACTTGGACATTTATTTGGAACGAGATAGGAAGCTAGGGGCTGGTGCGATGGTTCAATGTGTAGAGTCACCTGCCACCAACACTGACAGCCTGAGTTCCATCCCTGGGACCCACATGGCAGAAGGTCAGAGTCAATTCCCACAGGTTGTCCTCTGACCTCCAAAGACATGCTGTGACACATACCCTTCTCTGTCTAAATAAAATCTAATTTTAAAAGTTTAACAAAAGATTGCATGCAAATAAGAAGAAAAAGATGAAAAGCCATTTGGGAGATTTAGACGGTTTAGTATGACACTTTCTTTTCTTTTCTTTTCTTTTTCTTTTTCTTTTTCTTTTTTTTTTTTTAAGACAGGGTCGCGTATATCCCTGGGGTTGCCTTGAATTTGCTATGTAGACTTGGATAATCTTCAAATTCAGATTCTCCACCTCCCCTTCCAAGTGCTGTGATTAAAGGCGTGTGCTACCACGCCAAATTTTATGAGGTGCTAGGGATCAGTCCCTACATGTCAGGCAAGCACTACCAACCAAGCCACATCCCGAGGCCATAAATGAGGTGTTTGAATCGGGTCACTGTGGCTATTATTTTAGGAATATATTGTAGTCTGGGGCCTACCCAAGGATGAAGAACAGGAGACCAGTTAGGAGACTGAAACAATAATCAGGTAAGATGAGAGTGGCTGGAAGCGAGTGATGGAGCTGGTCAGACCGTGGAGGTGCACCACAGGTGAGATGTGAGAGGCAGTGGCTGGGTAGGAGCCCAGAACTTGAGTCTGAGTGACTGAAAGAATGGAGCTGTCATCAGAACAAGCTTCAGACAAATGACCCAGTATAGTGACAATTTTGAAATTTTGGTTTCTTTAAAAAACACAAAAATTATTCATATAAGAATATGTTCTCATTTTAATCCCGGGTGTGGGAAGATGGGGCTGCTGACTGTGATTTGCCTCATGCTCTGGCAGAGGCATGGGTTTGCCAGCTGCAGGTAGTTTCTGTGATTGTGTTTGGAATTCTGGGGACTTTTTATAGGGTATATGGATGCTAGGTCCCCAAGAAACGGTAGGTTGTTGGCTGTGGATTAATTGTTGTTGTTTGTAGTTTGTTAAGTAGTCATGCCCAAGAAGATATTAGATATCCTGATGGCAAAGATCAGACTTGCCCCAAGGAACTTGATGCCCCGAATCAGCAGGAAGTAGTCTAACAATAACATCATCTTTCTATCCCTTGACTTTATTCGGGGATCTCTTTCCTTTCTTCTCTCTCCTTCTTTCTCTCTTATCTAGTTGGGTGGCAGGGGGTTGAAAGAGTGGAAGAAATGGGGTGAAAGAAAGAAGAGCCCAACAAGTGGCAAAAGATAAGCCACAGCCAGTGTTCAGGCTGGTTAAGTTAAATTCAGGATGCTGAGTTAGCAGGAAGAATTGTAAATTTGACATCCAAGAAGAAAACTGGGTGGGACACAGGCTAGGGTGCATTTGGGAGCAACAGACTGCAGCTACAGCCTTGGGTCTGGATGGAGTCAGGAATGAAGGATGCAGATGAGCACATATGCTGAAGCTGAGCCAGGACCACTCTGCAAAGACTCAGAGAATCAAAAAAGGAAGCCAAGCCAGCAGTGCAGACCAAGGACCAGCGAGCAGCCAGTAAGAGAGGGGAAGGATCAAGAGAGGCTTCTGGAAGCCACTCGAAAGGTGCTCCAAGGAAGGGGTCCCACCGCTACTGCTGATGGGATTAAAAGGATGAAGGCAGACTAAAGGTCATACACTGTGGACACAATGAGGACCTTAACAGGACCAACAGGAGAGAACGATAGGGAGAAAAAGTCTGATGGAGTTGGATCCAGAGAGAGTTATCCAGTTACCAATTTACTGGAATACTAAGAACAGATGAACCTGTTCAATGAGAACAGAGGATCAGAACAGCCCAGTTCCACCACATAAAGTACACGGAAGAATAAGAAATGAAGGAAGAGCCTACAGGTTTCAAAAAGTTCCAGGCTGGCAAGTCGGCTTAGCAGGTAAAAATGTACGCCTCACAAGCCTGGTGACTTAAGTTTAACCCTAGAACCTACAAGGAGAGACCCAAGTCCTGAAAACTGTCATCCAACCACATATGACTTTTAAAATTCAAACAAACAAACAAAAAATGGAGAAAAGGAATCAATTGAAAATCTGAACATCATGGTGGAGGAGACAGAGGCAGCATAATGTGGTACTTGTCATACTTTAAAACTAGTCCTTACATTTTTACAGTGAAAATTGAAATATTGATGAGAAAGATGATGATGATAATGATACACTGAAATATTTACAGACGATGGGGATGATGATGATGATGATGATGATGATGATGATGATGATGATAAGATCTGAATTGGTAGCTGTGACTGACCAGAACTCACTATGTAGACCAGACTGATCTCAAACTCAGAGATTTGCCTGCCTCTGCCCCACAATGGCTAAGATAAATTGCATGAACCACCACAGCCAGTATGATGGTGAGAATGAGAATGAGGTGGAGGGAGGTGCGAGGTCCAGTACAGTGCTCACACTTATGGTGAACATGATCTAGGGCAGAGGAGACAGCTGAGGAAGAGGAAGGGCAAGGGTGGACACAATCATGGAGGCAGAATCTGTGTGCGTCCAAGACAGCAGACCAAGGAACACACTTCTATACTTCAATTTATGGAAGCATCTCTTTTGCTTGCTACCTTTATTTGTGCACATATGCATATAAGAGGACAACTTGCAGGAGTCAGTTCTGGATGCTGGGAATCGAACCCAGGTCCTCTATAAGAGAGACTAGGGCCCCTAGCCAGAAAGCCATTTCTCCAGCCTCGTTTTTTGTTTTATTGAAACAAAGTCTCATTCTATAGACTTTGGCTGGCCTTGAACTCACTGTGTAGCTCAAACTCTGCCCTTGAACACTAGTGCCTCAGCTCCTTCAGTGCTTAGATTCCAGGTGTGAGCCACCATACCCAGCACCCCAAAGCCTCCATTCTCTCAGAGAAATAGATACAGGGCCATCAACTCAAAAATGCAGCTTTGATAAACCAGGGAAAAGGTGGAAACAGGAATAGATCAAAAGTCTCAATCCGCGTAGGGCCCAACTGAGATCAGCAATCGTAACTCGGAAATGATTCTAGGTTTGGAGCTTCTCCAGATATGGTTCAGACAAGCACATGCACTGTCAAACGAATAAAACCAAGCATCAAGAACAAGACAAGCACATAGGGTCTTTGTGGGGCCAGCTCTTCTGGGATACAACAGGCAGGACCAAGTTAAGGGCCTAAGACAGGCTTTACAGAGCCACTGAGACAACATGGAACTAGTGAAGTCTGCAGTGCTCTACGAGATGAAACCAAGGATTTGTTCACCTGTGCCAGTCCTCACCTAGCTCTGCCCCTGTCTCACCACATACCTTGGGGGCCTCCCCCTTGCTGCCAGGGGGCAGCCGCAGGACCCAGAAGTTCCTGTTGCGAAGCAGGTTCTCCAGGTTCTCCAGGCGACGTTGCAGCAGCCCATACTCCTGTAGCAGGGTCCCCAGCACGGCCCACTTGCTCTCCATGTGGTTACCAAACTCCACTGCTGTCTTCTCGCAGTCAGCAAGCTTCTTCTCTGCTGTGCCTGTACGTCCCTCCAAGTTCAGCAGCTGGCTAGCCTGGGCGTCCACCTTCCTTTCTACAGCCTGAATGGCAGCCACCACGGTCCAGAGCGAGATCTCTGCTGTGGGCAACTGGGGCTCACGCATCATGCGGTCAGGAAAGACAGGGGCCCTATCTGGAAAGGGCGGGAACTGAAAAGGCATTGGTCTCCTGGCATCCATGTCCCATTCTTGAGCCTGTGTGCGAGGGAAGAAAGTGACAGCTCAGGATAAGAACATGTGTGTGAGAGAAGGTGGCTGGAAAATGGGATAAGCAGTCAAGTACTATGCAATATCTCTCTTCTATCAAACCTCTGCCTCTGGCTAGGCTCATTAATGACCTCAGTGGTAGCTGGAACAGTCACCCACCCATCCAACTAACCAGTCTTCCATTTCCTTCTTAGGAGAGCCAGGCTGGTTACTAGCTCACCTGCTTCAGCCTCTGGCAAGTCTAGGCCTTGCCCCCTGCCTAACAGCACAGACCCTTCCTCTCTCTGAATAGAACAGCTGCTTTCCTCACAGACGACACTGAATGGCAAACTTCCCATTTGGCTCTCATTCTTTGTTTCAAGGTAGGAACTTCCCTGTAAGTCGACTGGAGTTAATCTCCTGAGCAATCTCTCTTGCAGGTTGGGGCAAGAATGATTATCTCTGCTTTAAAGATGATGAAATTGAGGAACAAAGAAGCAGCTGGCCATTCTTTAGCACCGCCCTGCCCTGCCAACTGGCAGGGCTCTAAGTGCCACAGGTAACACAAACACTTTGCAAACACGCAATCACTGCCATGTCTACTTAGCCTACCAGAGCACCTAGGCTGGACGGTACACCAGGCACTGTTCAATTCCACACACTGCTACTTTTTCATAGCTGTGCAAACTGAAAATAGGTTTACTAGACAATAGCACTTTTTAGACAGGAAGAGGGACATTCTTTACCCGCTGTGAGGGTTACAACAAAAACCTCCTGGCTCCCTTCCCTGCTTCCTGACGAGGGGGCTCCCCATGGCCCAGAGCCTGCCTCTTTCTCTTCCACTAGATATAGCTGGGTGCTGAGCTCAACAACAGAGAAAGAAAAGTGGAGGGTGCTCAGGGTGTGTGGGATGACAACACAGGCCAGAAGACATGTCCCTTTCTCTCTTGGTTCTTTCTGCTTCTGCTGAAGGGGCCCTCCAGTTGGGAAAAGTGGAATCCTACTGCTTTGAAGTGAGCCGGACTGACTGGCTTTTGACAATCATGAATTATTTTCCTCAAACTCTAGAAGCTGTGATAGCCAGACGACTACCCCACAGCATCTAAGAATTCCTCTCTGACATGGGAGTGAGAACAACAGGGCCCTAGGAATGCCAGCCCCTGCTGGGTCCTGGTGGCCGGATGGCTGTCAGTGCCATCCATTGGGCTTATGGAGGCTTCACTGGGGCCTTGTCCAGAGAAGGGGTAAGTCTGACAATGGAAGTGTAGGAAGTCTGAGGCTGGTTGCATCGCTGCAGGTTTGAAGACCTACAGTTGGTCATTTTGCTCAAAAACAACCGAACGTCTTCATATTGACTTGTCAAGTCTTAAGTCCTGATTGAGAATCAGATAGGAACACAGGGGTGGCTTCTTCAGAGTCCAGTCCCCGGGTAACTCAGTCTCCCTTCTGAGACAGTGATGTTAAGCCACGCTAACCCTTCCCCTTGTGCTGTATATACCCAAGGCCGTGCCAGCTAAGTCCTGAGATCTCGTACGTACGCAGCCTTCTCTCTCACCCTCAGGACCCCAAGACAACGCTCGGGGATGCGGTTTGGGCGTAGTCAGTTGTCCTAGGCTGCCCTGGCGATTCCAATATGCAGGCAAGTTTGCCAACCCAAGATGACAAAGTCCCCTCCCCAGTCTCTTCCCTGGCTCATCCGTTCTACAGAGGAAAAGTGGGCTGCTCTTTATAGTCGGAAAAAGACAGCAATAAGACAGCTTTAAACCCTTTTATTAAACTGGCTACAGTGTAAACATGGTTAAACTGTTCCCTCTGTGGGCCGGGAATAGGCCTGCCGCAAACCCAGGCGGGTCGACCCGGACGCCAAGAGGAACCCGAGTCCCTGCTCAGTGAAGCGGCCACTGCCGCGCTAGGTCCAGGGCAACACAGCCCCGGCTTCCGCATCCTGCGGGCCCCGGGTCCCGGCCGCACCGGCCCGGACAGCGGCACCGTGGCAGCGCGGCAGGGCCTGGCGCTCGGGGCCTGCACCAGGCCCGCTCCGCCGTCCGCCCGGGGCCCCGGCAGCCGCGAGGCTCCCCGAGGCCCGGCCCCGCCCCGCCCCCACGGCAGCGGCGCGGCCATGGCGCCCGCGGGCGCTGCACCCACCTGCATGGGCGGCATTCCCTCGGCCATTTCCGCGCGTAGCGCCGGCTCCTGGTGGCAGACCTCCTCCGGGGGCAGAGCCTGGGCCCAGCTCCAGCTCCCGCTGTCCAGCCCCAAACCCTGGATGCCCAGCTGCTGAGGCTGCGGCCGTGTTGACACAAACTGCATCCTGGGAGTGCTGTTCCCCGCTCGGGCCGGCCAGGGAGAAGAAGAACGTTTTCCAGGCGCCTTCCCCCTTGCCGGGGCCGGACAGCTCCATCTACAGCCCGTAGGAGCAAACAGTCCCCTTCGGTGGCGCTCCCCGCCCTTCGCAGCCGGCGCGCCAGCCAATGGCTTCGGAGCTCCTGCCCGCCTGCAGGGCTGGCCGGGGCCACTCCAGGCTGGGGGCCACCGCCTCCCGCAAAGAAATGAGACGGCCACCGCTGGCCTCTAGGTCTGGTTGGGGTGGTCGATCTTCACGTCCCAAGTCATGCTGCGGCCTGGACAGGAATGCATTGGACATCCCAGGAGAAAATGGTGCCTCACCCTTGTAAAAATTTTACCCAAATATTTACTGAACACCTACTATGTGTGTTTTTGCTTAGGCATAAGATGGTTTTGTTGTTGTTGTTTTGTGTGTGTGTGGTTGCATACTCTTCTTCGGTTTAAATTGCAACATTGCCACTGGCTGTGGGTTTTGTTTTTGTTTTTTTTTTCTTTTTTAACATTTACTGTCTCTGAACCTCCTATGTTCTATATAAACAGGGTGGGGTGTTATGTTTGTCTTATTTTAATGTTGAAATATTAGGAACTAATGCCTGGCACATAGTAGGCTCCCAGATACTACTAACCCTTTTGCTAGATGTGGTGGTGCACACTTTTTATTCCTAGCACTTGAGAGGTAGAGGTAGGTAGAATTTAGGGCCAGCCTGGTCTCCATAGTCCATAGTTCCAGGTCAGTCTTAAAAAAAAAAAAAAAAAAAAAGGTAATTACCCACCAAAGATAAATCCCTGTAGTTATCTGTAGCATATTGTCCACTTTGTCTTCCTAAATGACCAGTCCTTATCTTGTCTGGACTGAGCTCTCTAAGGCTTATCACCTTGTGGAAAGTCAGACCTGGTGGAAGCCATGAGTTCTACTACACTTAAAAGCTATGGGGAAGGGTGGGGTGCCAGAGGGGCTCTCTTCAGGACAGTTATCCAGTGCTTCGTTAGCTATGCTTCCAGGATATAGAAATGAGTATCTCATAGACTTATCCTCTAGAAGCTTAGAGGATAATGAAGGTGTCAGTGATTTCTTTCCCTGTTTCCTGGTTACAGGTTGTGCATGCATGCGAGTACATATATCTCACTGTAAACATCATGTCCACTATTAGTAGAGGAACTGAGT
This sequence comes from Mus pahari, assembly GCF_900095145.1. Taxonomy (NCBI): domain Eukaryota; kingdom Metazoa; phylum Chordata; class Mammalia; order Rodentia; family Muridae; genus Mus; species Mus pahari. The sequence continues at coordinate 66,635,464 of NC_034591.1, read as the reverse complement.
AAGCCCAGCCTGGGAAGCTCCAGGCAAATGCTTTTCTACCAGCAATCCACATCTGAGAAGACATTTTCTGACCTATGGGATATCAACTCTATTTTCTCTTTCCTAGAGATGAGAAACAGAGGACTAGGTTAGTCCCAAGTGTTTAAGTTATCTCCTCAGGATAAAATGAATACGATGTCCCTTCTTAAGTATGTAGTGAGTCATATCAATGTTCCTTTTTATACAGCAAGGCATCAACACAGTGTGTCTAATTCAGTTTCTTCTGCAGGTGGACTTTCACACAGCCATGCACACCTTTACTGTGCAGCAGAGACTACTTGGGCTGGGGCTCCAGTTCACAGTATTATTTGAACAAAAATCTCAACTTAAGCAGGTTCAAATGCACATTTTCACCATATTAGCATTATTTTATAACCACTAAGCCTACCAACTACAGAGCACAGAAACCTATACAAGCAGAAGGGGCATGGGGTGGCTAAGGTACACTTCTGGAAGAAAAAAAAGGGCATAATGTGGGTGCTGCTGGTGCTGCATTGGTTATGGTCCCTATATCAGGTGCTCCAAAGGCCAAGGGACTGAGAAGGCTGAGATACTCCAATCACTAGCTAACTATAAGTTCCCCGAGGAGCAAAATGGACAGCTAGTTAAACCATCATAGCTAATGTACACTTTTTACAAGAGATAGATTCAGGCCTGGCCCTTGATCTGTCGGGTGGCATTGACTGTTTGTTATTGTCTCTTCTAAAAATTCTACAGCTAGTGCTCTGGACAGTGTATTTGAAATGATAGATGCAGGAGAGGACAAGAGAGGCGTCTCATACATTTCATCACATTTATCTACCATTTCCTAAACCTCTCTAAACCTCCCTATTATATATATTATATATATAAATAGGGGATATGCTAGACTACTTTAGTATTGAAAACTTATAAATTAACGTCTGGCATATAGTAGGTGCTCAGGAAAGGCAGTTACTCTTACCCCTTTGCCAACATGGGACTGCATGCCTTTGATCTCAGCACTCTGCAGACAGAGACAGGTGGAGATTTATTTGATAAAATAAATGTCTAGGCTTACTCGCAGCTAAGTAAAGAGGATAACATGTCTATCTTGATATTGCCCCATGCCTAACTAACAAGTAGGCATGTGATATTAAACACCTATAACCTCAGCACTCTGGAAGCTGAGGCAGGAAGACCAAGAGCTCAAGGCTAGCCTTGAGGCCATATCAAAAAACAACAAACCCAAGTAACCAATCCGAAAAAGGCTATGCACTACCAATGTGGTCAGTGGGATTAAGAAACAAGGGCCACTTTCTTCTGCTGGAATGTGTGTGGCTGGAATCACATTATGGCTTCTCACTATGGAGTCAAAGACCCTTTATTATTCTCTCATCCCCACTCTCTGCTTCAGGAAAGCAGGCTAACTCAGGCTATTTCCAGTTCAATAACTAACTTTCTTGTTCCATGATCTTCTAATTCTCACGGGCACTCAGCAATCACTTGAAAGAACTTGAAAAAAAAATCCATTCTCTGTCACAGAGCAATGAAACGATTCTAGAATGGGCCCTGGCTTTTAAATCTCTCCTAAGGCCCCCAGGTCATTCTCATGTCCCGCCAAGAACCAACCAGTGCAACACTCATTTGTACATCTCCTTGTCCTTACCCCACAAGACCATAATCCTAAATCCTGTAGCCCAGTAACATAAGGATGGCTTAATTATCCTTGGTAACTATTTATCCTGTTTATCACTGAAGTCGATTAGTAGGTATTGGAATTCTTGTGCTATTTTTAATTTTTAAGTTATAAACTAGTAGCCAAAAACTAATTGGCATATACTAGCTCTTGAACATACTTAATTTTGAATTGCTTAGTTTAGTCTTCAGGAATGTACATGCCACCTTTCTGACCTGTTATTCTCCATATATTTACTTATATTTATGAATATTATATGAGGTATATAATGTGTAGTAAAGGTCTATAATCTCAGCACTTGGGAAGTGAAGACAGGAAGATCAGGAGTTCAAGGTCATCCTTAGCTATATGTCAAGTTCAAGACCATGTCGGGCTAATGAGACTATCTTGCTGGGTGGTGGTGGAAGCATCAGAGTCAAGAGGGTCTCTGAGTTTGAGCCCAGACTAGTCTACACAGTGAGTTTCAGGACAGCCAGGGCTACTGAAGAGAAAAGTTGTTCTGAAAAACAAAAAACAAAACAAAACCAACCAACTAAAGTTTGCTTGCAAAAGTTGCAACCCTGGAGCTATTGGTATAGGCAGTTGTGAGCACCCAACATGGATGCTAGGCAAAACTCTGGTCCTCTACAAGAGCATCAAGTGCTTTCAACTACTAAAGAGATGTCTCCAGCCCCATTTTTTAAGGACAATTCCAAGATTTTACTATAAATACAGCTTTGCTAATAAGCACACACCCACATAGTTCATTGATGTTTTATCAAGCAAGCCCTTTATTTGGAATGTAAATTGACTAACTTGAGAACCTAGGAATGCTCTGTTCTTGAGGCTGCTCTGGTGAGGCTGTATTATCTGCCTTCCTTGGTGGCCTTAGACATGATATGGAGAGACATTTAACTGATCAAGGTGACTAAAGCCATCATATGTCTATGACTGTGGTCAATTCTTTAAAAAAAGAAAAAGGCTTGGGATGTAGCAAACTTGATAAGAGTGTTTGCCTAACATGTACAAAGCTCTGGGTTTGATCCCTAGTACTCCATAAAACTAAGGAGAGGCAGAAGGATCAGAAGTTCAAAGTAATCTAGGCTATATACCATGTTTGCAGTCAGCCTGCGATCCATGAAACCCTGTCTCAAGAAAAGCAAAAATAAAAGGGAGGAGGTGTCAGGTGGGAAAACACATCTGTAATTCCATCACGAAGGCGGCAGTGACAAAATTGTGAGTTTGAGGCAACTTTGCATACATGTTATAGTTGTGTTCCTGGTTTTCTTGTGGGACTCCTAACAAAAGAAGCAGAGGCTGTCTTCTCACTCTTTGACTGCTTTGGGACCCTCTTCCTCTTACTGGGTTTTTCTTCCAGTCTTAATACAAGGGGTGGTGTTTAGTTGTACTGTAACTTGATATGCCATGTTATCTGTGGGAGGCCTGCCCTTTTCTGAAGAGAAATGGAAGAGTGAATGGGGGGAGGGTGGAGAGCAGGAAGGCTGCTGGCAGGGTAGGAGGTACTTGGAACTGCGTTCAGAATGTAATATAAAAGAGAAGAATTTTTTTAAAAATTCTTTGTTTTAAACTGGGTATTGCAGAGTGAGTTCCAGGACAGCCAGGGCTATACAGAGAAACCCTGTCTCGAAAAATGAAAAAAAAACAAAAAACAAAAAACAACAACAAAAAAAATAAACTGGGTATTGTGGTACACAGCTTTTTTTTTGGGGGGGGGGGGGGGGGGGGGCTGTTTCAAGACATGGTTTCTCTGTGTAGACCAGGCTGGCCTAGAACTCAGAAATCCACCTGCCTCTGCCTCCCAAGTGCCGGAATTAAAGGCGCGCACCACCACCACTCGGCTGATACAGTTTTAATTCCAGCACTTGGGAGGCAGAAGCATTCAGATTTCTGTGTGTTCAAGGCCAACCTGCTCTACAGAATGAGTTCCAGGACCATTAGAGCTACTTAGTAGACCTTGTTTTGAAAAAACACAAAAATAATCAAAAAAATTTTTTTAATTCAGTAGCTTAGAGTACTTGCTGCTCTTACAGAGGACCCAGGATCAATTTCCAGCACCCACGTGGTGGCTCACAGCCATTCATAATTCCAATTCTACAGGATCTAAAACCCTTTCAGACCTCTGCAGGCACCAGGCATGTATAGGGTGCACATACATACATGTAAGCAAGATACTGACACATAAAATCTAAGAAATTTAAAAGAGAAGTGGGAGAAGAAAGAAAAATCAAGAGAGAATCAGAACTATATGGGGTTGTGGCATCAGACACTTATGAGGGCTGGTAGGTGTAGAAAGAAATCAGTAAGCCGGGCGTGGCGGCGCACGCCTTTAATCCCTGCACTCAGGAGGCAGAGGCAGGCAGATTTCTGAGTTCGAGGCCAGCCTGGTCTACAAAGTGAGTTCCAGGACAGCCAGAGCTATACAGAGAAACCCT
>NC_034591.1:66592803-66631316 GCF_900095145.1 Mus pahari | reverse complement strand
AAAAAAAAAAAAAAAAGAAATCAGTAAGAGGTCATACTAAATATACTAAATATATGCAAAAGATGCTAGCAGTCATATATTTCTGTGAAACAGTTGTTTTTTTTTTAAATATTTTGTTTTCATGTGTATGGGTTATTTGCCTGCATATATATATATGTGTGTACCACATGCATGTCTAGTGACTGCAGACGCTGGAGGAGAACATCGGATCCCTTACACATCCATGTGGGTGCTGGGAACTGAATACAGGTTCTGTCTGACAAGAGCAGTAAGTGCTCTTAGCACTGAGCCATCTCTTTGGCACCTCATTTCCTCCCACTTTTAAAAACAAGGTTTTCCTAAGTAGGCTCTACTAGCCTTTAATTCTCAGTGATCCTCCTGTCCCAGGTTCTCAAGTGCCAAAATAACAGGTGTAGGCCATCACACTTGACCAAACCTTGGTTCTCAACACTTGCCACTTCCAGTTCAGCCTGGCTGTGTGATTACCTTTCACACTGGTTCTTTAAAATGTGCTGCAGGAGCCTGGCTAAGTATTATCTCAAGAGAAGCCTAGTGGAGTCCCTACCAGCAACTTTATATAGAATTTATTAATGAGGGAAGTAATGCAGAGCATGGCTCTCTCTAGAGTTCATGACTAACTCACATTTATTTTCATATCTGTGGCTGAACCTGAGGCTCATCCAATGTCCACAATCAAACAAACAATCTAGTGAGCAGTAAATCTGGTTGGTGCCAACTCCTGAATACACTCTGAGGAAGTCTTTGTGCCACCATATAGGGGGCAGATGTATAGGACTCTCCTGGGGTTTCTTTTCTATAGGGACTGGTCATGAGCACCAGGCTACAGGTGCCTCTTAATTACAGGATTAAATGTATAGTTTCTCTCAAGCACCAGGTGGCAAAGAGATTCTATTTGCTGAAAACTTTTGTTAGATGGTAGAGTTTCCAATGAGCCACTTCTGAATCTTTGACAACAAATGGGGTCTATTTGATAGGAGATTGGCTGAAGTCCTTGCTCTCAGCCAGACCAGAGATTAGGAACCCACATGTTTATACTGTTTGTTTTGGGGATAGCCCTTTATTTGGTTTTATGGTTTTTGTTTTTTGCTTTTCAAGACAGGTTTCTCTGTGTATCCCTGGTTGTCTCGGAACTCCCTCTATAGGCCAGGCTGGGCTTAAACTCAGAGATCCTCCTGCTTCTGCCTCCTGTGAGTGCTAGCGCTAAAGGTGTGCAGCAGCATCACCCAGCTGGTTTTATGGCTCTTGTTCAGTTGTTATTTGAACTATAATTCACTTTTGGCCAGTTTAGATCCCTGCTGGCTATAGCTCCTTACAGATTAGACATTAGGATGCATCTGCAGCACTCTGGCACACAGGCCTCCAATTATTAACTGTGTATATTTGGCAAGTCCGTTGGGTTCAGATGAATTTTAGAGGTTACCTAGCTCACAGGTTCAGTAGGCATCTTTTCCTCAGCTCTAACAATGCTTCCCTCACCCTGTGGACGATGCTTTGATTCGTTTTCAGGTGCAGATCTAACATTCAAGTCATTAATGAACCTGGAAACCTGATTTGGGGGATTTGGCAATTTATCCCAATATACTATGGGTCTACCATCATCTGGTACCACCCATGGGACTTTCATTGCCTACAGGCTGAAAGTCATGACAGCAGACCAGTTCTCGCACTGACTTCTTGTGTCTCCCAGGATCCTTGGTGTTATTAATGTCACAAAACAATTTTGCGTGTGTGATTATCCTGAAGACCAACATCTTTAGACAGAACTTTGCCAGGAGCACATTAATTAGGCAAACACCATCTCATACTGTGGTTACATTAGCTATACAGATTGAAGGTTGAGCCTAGTAATAAGGGGAAAGCATCCCCTCCCTATCCAGAAAGTGTCACATCTAAGCAGTTCCAGATCTCATTCTCCACACCATAGCGGACTCTGAGGTAAACAGGGAGTGTGGGAACAAAAGCTTTCTGTCCCAAATGTCGGCTTCTACATTCTCTGTCTACTTCTCGACCCACTAAGAGCAGAACAACAAGGCAAGCTAATTTCCACCAAGTTTCTATATAAGTTTCTGCGTTGGTTTTCCTGTCTCATTTGGATTTGTCTGGTCAGAAGCCAAAGGAAGGACAGGATTTTGGCAGAGAACTATATTACAAGATTTTTCTTTCTAAGATTTCTAGAGGCTTACCTTTCCTTTCAACAGCCTCATTTTGGTGATAAAAATGTGAGAGTTGAAAAGAGAAGATGTACACCTGGCTGCACAGACCCTTAAGGATAGAACTAGGTTCAGTTGCTCTCAGATGACTAAGCAAGCTCAAGAAAAGAACATAAGGGAGCCATGACTCTTCAAAGTACAACAGGTGGCTGGGCATGACAGCATGCTTTTAATCATAGCATTCTAGATGCAGAGATAGGCAGATCTCTGAGTTCCAGGCCAGCCAGGACCCCACAGTGAAACCCTGTCTGAAAAAAAAATAGCACAATGGGTAAGATAGATATGATACTTAGCTCTTGGTAGCTGAGAGAGGTCTCTTGTCTGTTCACTGCCAGTGAGGCAGGGGCAGACAAGGTAGAAATCCTTTCCTTAAGAGCATTACACTACCAATGGAACAAAAGCCCCGAGCTCAGCGGTACTTTCTGAAGTGCTTGATGCCTTGACAAAGTGCTGTGATCTTTGCTGCTTAGGACCATAAAGAAAATTGGGTTGGGAATTGTGGTGCATCCAGAACATGAGGCAGAGGCAGGCAGACCTCTGTAAGTTCAAGGCCAGCCTGGTCTACAAAGCAAAGTTACAGGCCAGGATACACAGGGAGGCCCAGTCTCAAAAGAGAGAAAAAGAGAACACCAGAAATGGAAAAACAAGATCACTGGCTTGAAAAAGATAAGGAATGAATTGATATAATTTTTTAGGCCATGCAATCCCTGTTGTGGCTGGGATCTCTGGGCTCTTTAGCTCTTAAACCTGGAGAGAAAACTCTCTTCCTAATTTCCTAAGCATAGTTGTGGTGAAGTTCTCTACTCAAAAGAGAACTCTGCCACAAGAGTCTGAACATTTCAAAATAAGCTAGTAAATGCTATGCACTGTCCCCATAAATAAGCTATCAAAGTCAGAGTTCTTGTTCACCAACATTAAACAAAATGTATTAGCAGACAGAATCTAGACCTAGGAATGCAGCCTAGTCATCACGCTTCAGGGAAAGGTGACTACACTGATATGAGCAAAACTTAGCAGGTTTCAGACACATGGCAACATAACAAGTGGCTAAAGCACATTCTTCCAACAATCAACTCATCACTGAGCAATGGGAGAAAGGCTCTGAGCATTCTCATGCCTCCTGATGGCTTCAAGGTTTGGGGCTCTTCCCATACACCCGTCTCTACCTGAGACAGTCTGCTCTCACTCTGCTACTCTGGCAGGATGATCAGAAGCCATATCTTGCTTTGTAACTCTGCTTTTGTGGTATCTGACAAGACAGGGGTGCTGGATCCTCTTCCAGGTTTCAAAATACGATATTCTTGTTGTACTGCTGTGGATTTCCAAAGCACAAGCATGTCTCTAGTTGAGTGTAGATCTCAAATTCCTTTATGTAACAGATATAATTACTATAGGTTTCAGAACTTGTGGACTTTCTGCTCTGCTGTGAACATAAATAACCAACAAGCCTCAGATCTATAAAACCACCCCTCCACTCCCTTCCCCATACCACTGACTAGATTCTAGACCTTCAGTGCTAACACCTAGGCCAGAGGTTTCCAGGGCAGTTAAGAGTGGACCAGGTGGGTCTGGTGGCTGTACGGAAGGGTCCCTATCACCCGCACAGCCTCCATTGTGACCGGTCCGTAGGTGGTCCTTGAGCGTCTGCTTGTAGCGGAAGCTCCTTCCGCACACTGCACAGGGATATGGCCGCTCGCCTGTGTGGATGCGCTGGTGCTTCATGAGGTGGTGTTTGCGGATGAAGCTCTTGCCACAGTGTGGACACTGGAAAGGCCGCTCACCTGTGTGCAGCCTCCGGTGGTTTAGCAAGTGTTCCTTACGCATGAAGCTCTTGCTACAGTCTGTGCATGGGTAGGGACGCTCGCCTGTGTGGATCATCTGGTGACGAATCAACGCAGAGTGGCCATTGAAGTCAATGCCACACTGAGGACAGGAGAAGGGGCGCTCCTGTGCATGTCCCCTCTGATGAAGTAGGAGACTGATCTTAAGGCTGAAGCTACGACCACACTGTGGGCAACGGAAGGGCCTTTCAGTAGCATGAGCTCGCCGATGGCTGGTGAGTCGAGCCTGGTCAGCAAAGCGCTTGGGACAATCAGGACAGAGGAAAGGGCGCTCAGTGCTGTTGTGTACCCGAAGGTGGTATGTGAGTCGTGAAGGGTGAGTGAATGTCCGGGCGCAGTGAGGGCAGGTGGGAGGTGTTTCATTGGCATGATCCTGGGAGGTGCTACCAACATCTGCTTGTGGGGCAAAGTGCTTAGGACACTGGGCACAGGTTAAGGGGTGTTCAGCAGCATGGCTACACTGATGTGTCATTAACATGTCTTGACTGAGACTCTTGCCACAATGGTGGCATGAGAACACCTGCTCTCCAACTGGAGGTGGGAGTGGGTAACTTCCTAACTGAGTAAAAGTCACTTGTCCCTCTGAAGCTTCAGGCAGGTCAGTGGCCGTTCGTGCAAAAGGTGCCATGGGTGTACACTGCTGGCTTTTGAAAGCTATATCTGAAAATGCATCCTTGGCTGCTGCTGGTGGTGGAGCAGAGAAGGCTACTGGAACTTCAGGACACAAGGAAGCTCTAGCAAGGTCTTCAGCTTTGATGACAAGTTCTTCATCTGAAAGAAGGGACTCAGAGTTACATCTATCAACAGCCATCTCACCAGTACCTCTCACATTCCTGCCCAGCTCTTGCAATTGGCTCTAAGCATCTTACTGTTCAGATAAGCTTGGGGAAGGCTCTCACTACTAATAAGGCACCTGTAGGCTGTGTGGCAAATCATTACAAACATAAGACTGTACGTTGAGGCTCCATTTTGGAAAGGGATAGCTTTGGCAGCAATCTTCCCCACACTATTCTCTGTATGTTTCACCTCTACTCAACAACTTTCACTGATGCTCTTGTGTCAGGGCCTAAAATCAACTTTTTACTCCTAGTCTGCATTCTATGAGATAAACCCTTCCTTGACATAGGCTGACTGTCTTCCCAGAAATAAGAACATATTGCCACCTCTGCATCTTTGGTCATTCTGTTCTCCTTTTTCCAGGGTGTTCCCCACCTCCCTCCCTGTCTTCCTAAATCACAGTCAAATCAAACTAAATATTTTAGGCCCATTCTGTCCTCACACTCTTTTACTGGGGCCAGGGAAGGGGTGAGATGGGGTTTTGCAACTCAGTCTAGTCTCAAACTTACTATATAGCTGAGTCTAGCCTTGAACTCCTCAAGAACTAAAACTACAGGTTGGACTTTCACAACCTTGGTTATACATTATCTAAATACTTAAACTGACACATGTTTTTCCAAACCTCAAATGTCTTAAGTCATCCATGTAATGCACTCCAGCACCTAAAAATAGACGTGCCTAGATTGGTATGTATGTCTGTGGTGTAAATTTTCTAAAAAGCAGAAACTGTGGTATTTCTCAGCTGCACTTCCCAGAATCTAAGAAACAGAGGCACAGAACATACTAAAACCAAACAAACACCTCCAAGATTCTATTAAGCTATATAAACAATTGAATCCCTTTTGACCTTCAGATTCTCTTTTGTAAAAGGAATTATCTTGAAGATAAATGTAAGCAGTGAATTAATCTAGGGCTATATTTCTTAACCATCTAATTCCCCAATAACCACACAAAGAGGCTAAGATTTATTAAAAATTTCCTTGAGCCAAATACTGAACAATCATTATTCCATTCTATACCTCCAAGCTACTCAGGCTTCCTCCCAGATTATATTCCTATCTTACTTGAAAAATTCTGTCCTTACTTGATTCCACTGTCTTTTTCCTGATGTTTTTCTCCACTTTCCTCGTGGCTCCTTCCCTTTACCCTCTCTCTCTCTTTCTACACCCCTCTAAGAATCAGAAGCCCCACCCATTCTCTCTCTAATGCTCTGTATTGGCTTGGTGGCTTTTATTAGCAAGGCGGAGAATGAATGAGGAGCAATTTCTATACAAACTTGAGACAGGTGCTTCTAAGAATAAACATAACAGCTATGTTTGGACTGAAACAAGATATGAGGGCAGAGAAGTCAGAATTTGAATAACACAAGGGTAAACTTTACATACAAAAAACCCCCACTATGTATATACTCTTTTATAAATGACATCATTTATCGTGTTGGAGGGGAACATGTGCATCCCATCCTGCAAATGTGAAGGTCAGATGACAACTTGTAAGAGTTGGCTCTCCTTCCACCATATGAGTCTTGGGAAATCAGACTTAGATGGTCAAGCTTGGCAGCAGTGCCTTTATCACTAACGCCACCTCACTGGTCACGGCTCTCTTTTATAATTCAAGAGGTAAATCAGTTGGCCCCAAATCTCATTATAGAAGGAAACATTTGTTTCTTTGCCTACTGTTATTTTACCTTTTTTTTTTGAGGGAGGGCTCATAATATTTCCATTTGCACTCTTCTAACACTTTTATTTCTATTGCCTGTTTCTCTCTACACCACTCCCCATTTTTGTGCTATTTTATTTTGAATAGTTGATGACTGAGGCATAGAGTCTTACTATATAACCCCGATTGGCCTAAAACTTTCTAGGTAATCCTCCTGCCTAAGGTAATCCTGCTTCTGCTGCCTCCTCAGTACTGGGATTACAGGCCATCATCACACCTGGCTCTGCTCTAGCTATCCATTTGAAGTGATCTTCAAATGCTCTGTTTTTCTAGCCCCCGTATTTTTTATTCATTTATATACACTTATTATTCTTTCCCTGGCAATCTTGTTTTTCTTATTTAAATACAGTGCTAGAGGTTGAACACAGGTCTTTGAGGAAGCAACCACAATTTCTTCACTGATGTACCCAGCCCCAACAGTTCTAATTTAGAGTAAGCTTTCTAGGCTGGAGAGATGACTCAGTGGGTAAATGCACTTACCATCAAGCCTGACAACCTGGGTTTAATTTCTAGGACTCAACAGTAGAAGAAAAAACCAACTCCCACAAGCTGTTCTCTGATCTGTCTGTGTGCCTCCCCACACACAAATAAATTAATGTTTGTTTTTTTTTTTAAATGTGTTTTCCTACTGAAAGTTTATCCTGGTGGCCTTTAGGTTTCATTCCTAATTTGGCTAACCGTATCTTTCTTTTCGTCTTCTCTGTTCCTTGTCTTTCTAGCACCGTTTTAGCTGCATTCTTCAGTCTCCTCTTATATGAGCCGGGTCTGCGTATGTCTGTTTTCTCTGTTACTCACCAGCATAGGTACCTTTGTACAGCTCACTCTCTTTAGACTCCTGGGAAACTCCAACCTGAGGCTCTTCCTCTTGTTTAATCCAAGACAGAATGTCTGAGGTTGAAAGGCCAGGCTCTATTTGTGGAGAAAAAGAGAGAGTGGTCTTCAGGGACTTGAATTAGATGGTGAAATTGTGCTGAGTGCTGGTTCAATGGTTAAGCTACTTGTCGCATATGCAGAGAACCTGGGTTCGATTCCTAGTAAACAACCATCTTTAATTGCAGTTCCAACAGCCTCTTCTGACCTTCTTGGGCATGTAGTACACATACATACATGCAGGCAAAACATTCATACACATAAAATAATAAATACATCTCTTTAAAGGTAATATAACCATGTTCATTTGTTGAACATAACATTACTGATTTTTTAAAATTTTCTTCATTTTTCTTTTTTGTTTTTGTTATGTAGCTCTAGCTGGCCCTGAATTCACAGAGATTTACCTGCCTTTGTTTCTAAAGTGCTAGGATTAAAGGCATGCACCACCATGTATGTTTACTGCTACTTCTTTATTTTTTCCTTTAGAGACATGATCTCATGTAACTCAAATTGGCCTCAGACTTGTTACGTGGCCAAGGATGACACTGAATTCCTAATCCCCTGTCCCTGCTCTACCTGTATTGCTGAGAAGATAAGCTTGTGCCATCATGCCTGTGAAACATGATTATAAAAATCATATTTCTGGCTGGGCGTGATGGTGCACGCCTTTAATCCCAACACTTGGGAGGCAGGGGCAGGTGGATTTCTGAGTTCAAGGCCAGCCTGGTCTACAGAGTGAGTTCCAGGACAGCCAGGGCTAAAAAGAAAACATATTTCTGGGGCTGGAGAGATGGCTCAGTTGGTTAAAAGCACTGACTGCTCTTCCAGAGGTCCTGAGTTCAATTCCTAGCAAACACATGGTGGCTCACAACCATCTGTAATGGGATCCGATGCCCTGTTCTAGTGTGTGTGCCTGAAGACAGCTACAGTGTGCTCATATAAATAAAATAAATAAATCTTAAAAAATATATTTCTGATGGATAAAACTTCATTCATTTAGGACCTTCTCTTTACATCTATCAGCCCCAATACACTTTTATTTGTGTGTGCATATGTACCTTAGAGCAAAACCTGTAGGGATTGAATCTCTGATTTCACTGTGTGGAGGAGGAGGAGGAGAGGAAAAGAAAGGAAAGATGAACACACATACACACACACACACACACACACACACACACACACACACACAGAGAGAGAGAGAGAGAGAGAGAGAGAGAGAGAGAGAGAGAGAAAGAGAGAGAGATTATATGATGAAGCCCTTTTGGTGGGCAGAGTTCTTTCGAAAATAATCCTTAAGTCCTAAAGAGGATTTACATCTCTCCCAAGGTTCTGAAAACAGTGCCCTGTGCCACTTAACAAGTAAATATAAGGATCAATATAATGGTACATGCCTATTGGCCCTTAGGAAGGCTGCTAATTGCAAATCAGTTATTATTGTTTTTAGATCTTTTCAGTGGACAAGGCTACAAAAATACACCATTTAGAAAAAGAAAATCATCATGATTTCATTTTAACATTTTGGATTCATATTTAAGATTACCAGGTGTGATCATCAGCCTTGTCAATTTGACAAAACCTAGGAAAAGTCTTAATGAGGGAATGTCTATTTAGCCTGTGGTCATGTCGAACTGTATAAAGTGAATTAATTAATCAAGCTGAGCATAAGAAAGCAATCATGTGAGTCTGTATGCATTCCTGCCTTCCTTTCTGCTCCTGACTATGATGATGTGACCAGCCACTTTAAGCTCCATGCTGCACCCTCTCCACAATGATGGAAACTGCCTGAAACTGAAGTTAAAAATCAATGCTTTCTCCCCTAACTTGTGTTTTGTCAGGACGTCTTATCATAGCAATAAAAATGACACTAGAACAAGTGGTTAGTAGTCTTCTCCACTGAAAGGAACCAGGGCTCCTCCCAATGGAGTACAAGGCCGGGTGTGGTGGCTCATGCCTTTAATCCCAGCACTCGGGAGGCAGAAGCAGGTGAATTTCTGAGTTTGAGGCCAGCCTGGTCTACAGAGTGAGTTCTATGACAGAGCCAGGACTATACTGAGAAACCCTGTCTTGAAAAACAAAGAAAAGAAAATGGAGTACAGCCAAAACCACTCATCCTGAGAAGGAACTGTTGGCATCTATAAAGGTCTGGAAAGCTGTTTTTTTTTTTTTTAATACACACAACAGTTTCCCTAAATGACAAGAATATCTTACTACTCCTTAACTGCTAAAAGTATGCTTTATTCTGCTGACCTGTTTTCCTTTTGGGAATCTGGAATTTGAATACTTGTGTGATAACTCCAAGAAAACCCTAGGCACTGAGTGTCTAGTGAGGTTCTATAACAGCATTTGGTATGTGTTGTCGCATTCGCTGCTGGGGGAATTAAATGTGCCTTGTGAGACTCCATAGTGAAGGGGCTCTGGCTTCCTCCATGGAACTTTTGATGCTGCTGCTTCATATCCATTTGCTTTAATAAATCTTAGCTGTAAGTATGGCTCCATACTGAGTCCTGTGAGTTTGTTTTCTTTTATGTTACATATTGATTGGTTCAAGCTACATAAATCATATTCTCAAGTGTGAGTAAATATCTAGGCTGATAAACACCAATGCAAGCTAAAACTATAAACAATAAAAACAGTATTCAGAAAATCAAGAACACTGATCATTTTCAGCAAAAAAAAAAAGTACTGAAGTAAATATATACAAAAAAGGAAAATATATACATTAAAAGAACAAAAGGGAGGGGCTATCACTCGGTGGTACAGTAAGTACTTCACTAGCATGTATGAGGTATTGAGGGGGTAAAGGACAGAGTGATTTCAGAGCTCCCTCTAGTATTTAAATGTCCGTTCAAAGTGTAAATACTTTAGTACAGAATAGCTATAAGCCTTGCTTTCTTTGTGTTGAGTCCCCCTCTCTGACCAAGAAAAGGAGCTTAAAAGAGTATATAACCAGGGCTAGAGAGATGGTTCGATGGCAGCAGGGCTGGAGAAATGAATGGTTCAGTGGCAGAGGTCCAGAGTTCAATCCCAGCAACCACATGGTAGCTTACAACCATATGTGGTGGGATCCATTGCCTTCCTCTGGTGTGTCTGAAGACAGCTACAGTGTCTTCATATAAATAAATCTTTTTAAAGTATATAAGACCCTTTCCCTTATTTACCTTCCCTGGGGTCTGCAGGAATCTCACTTGCTTCTGGCCTTGGCTGGTCATCTGTACTGTGTTCTCCTTCTGGTTGAATCTGAGATAAAACATCAGGTTGATTCATGGCATAATCTAAAAGAGAAAAAGTGGAAAGCAGGCATGACAAAGAGATAAATGAGTATGACAACAGCTGCCATCAAGGCAGCTGAATGTTTGAGGTCCTCTGTCAGGGTTTTTTTTTTTTTTCTCTGTCAGGGTATTAATTTCTTTTAGATCCTGTATCACTTCTTCCCATCTATCCACTTCCAACTATTTACAACAGCTACTCAAGGAAGCAGGTAAAAGAAATATAATGTATAGGAAATGCACGTAATAAGTTAGCTCTGTCCTTCTTTATCTTGAAACCAGATTCTGAAGTATATGAGAATAGCGAGAATAAGGACACTGGGGGAAAAAGAAGTGTTTGAGCCCTCCTGGGACTGTGGCACTTCATTCAAAAGGTGCCCACTCAGCCTCACCCATGGAGATGAGAGACTCGTAGTTGCCCTTCATGATATTCTTGTAAAGTTCCTTTTGCCATTCTTCTAATTTTTCCCACTCTGGGGTAGAAAAGTAGATGGAGACGTCATCAAAGGCCACAGGCACCTAAAATAACAATCACACAGTTAGCTAGTCCCTCCCAGGTACCCAGTCACCCAATAATAATGACACGGGTTAGTTAGTCCCTCCCAGGTACCCAGTCACCCAATAATAATGACACGGGTTAGTTAGTCCCTCCCAGGCACCCAGTCACCCAATAATAATGACATGGGTTAGTTAGTCCCTCCCAGGCACCCTATCACCCAGTAAAGCCCTTCCTCCATTCATTAGCTGTTTTACTTAGTCTTACAACCTAAAGGGAGGTCAGTGAGTATTCTAGGGACAGTGAGATGGCTCAGTGGGTAAAGGCCCTTGCCTTGTAACCTGAGAGAAGTGCCTTCTCCTAGCACCTTTAGACATGTGCTGTGGTGCACCACACACACACATACACAAAACAGATGTAATTTAAAAAATACATTAAAAAAATATTCTAAGCCAGGCATGCAGCATCACCCACTTTTAATCCCAGAATTTGGGAGGCAGAGACAGGAGGATCTCTGAGTTCAAGGTCATCTTGGTCTACAGAGTGAGTTACAGGACATCAGGACTACAGAGAAAACCTGTCTTGAACAAACAAAACACAAAAACTTTAAATAGCTTATGCTATTCTTTGAGTTTTTAAATATTATTTTTATTGAGAATTTTATACAATCTATTTTAATCATATTTATCCCCCAACTCCTACTGTCCTACATGCACAACTTGTATGTTTGCTCTCCCCATCCCCCTCTCTCAAAGCCATTACTTCTAATTTGTGTTGCTCAAATATTCTTGGGTGTAGAGCCTACTTGGAAGCATGATTGACCTACCAAGAGTCATTCTCTTTCTTTTAAATTTTCACTTGTCAATAACAAAACCCTAAAACCCTGATGCAAACACAAAATACTATGAACTGGAAACCTTACTGAAGCATATTTGGCTGGTTTTTTTTGTTGTTGTTGTTGTTTGTTTTTTCCCCTTTAGTTTTTTGATACAGGGTTTCTCTGTATAGCCCTGGCTGTCCTGGAACTCACTTTGTAGACCAGGCTGGCCTTGAACTCAGAAATCTTCCTGCCTCTGCCTCTCAAATGCTGGAATTAAAGGCGTGAGCTGGCTGTTTTATAAACAGTGTAAAAGCATCTCAGTGCTACACATTAAAACTTCAAGCTGTACTATCATCTCACCTGTTTTGATCTGCCATTCCTCAAAAACATCATTCTTTAGAATATCTAAAGATATTTTGATTTTGGTGTTTGTCTCTAATTCTTCTAATCTTTTGCCAAGGAGATTTCCCCTTGATGCAGTTTCTCCTGCATATGGAAGACAGGGACATTCCTGTTGTGGGAAATATTTAAAAAATGAACCTGCCAACTCTCAGCGGGCCAGGCCAGGCTCCCGCTGCCAACAACTCTCTAGAGCCAGCCCCTGCGCCAGGTGACCTCACTCACTCTGTCTCTCTGCCCGCCAACTCACCAGCCCTGCGAGGCCACACGGCTCCCACTGGGCCACCTCTCAGATGGGTCCGAGGTCCTCTTGCTTTCACGCAACACCCCACGCACCCCTGGTTAGCTATCTCAACACCTAATTACCCAGTGGAATCAAGACTCTTAATGCTTAATTAGCCAATCAGATTTATGTATCAATAATAACACAATTTATAAGATGCCAATATAGTAATTTCAGAGCCAAATGATAATGATAGAGCTATAACCCAATTATTCTAACCTTTTGGTAACACCACGTCAACCTCCATTCTGGTTCTCTCCCTCCTCTTAAGACCTCTCTCTGTCTCAACTGCTTGCTCTGCCTCCCTTCTGTCCAATCACAAGCCTCCCACTGCCCTAATGTGATTGGACAGGGAAAATCCTGCAACACATTCCATGCCTGACTAAACGCCAATAAGACTATTTTAGAATAGCATAAATTGAACTAAAATTAAATTATAATCTATGTATCCTAAGTCTTTTTGAAGCTTTGCATATTCTTTCTTGCTGTTGCTTTTATAAACATCAATTTTATTCCATATTTATTTTGTCTTTTATTAACTATGTAAAATCTTCCTTTTCCTTTTCCTAAGGGTTATATGGTTCAAAATGTCAAGTCTTCATCATAACCTTCATCTTTTTTATGTCTTATATGACTTAGTTTTTATAAACATATATCTACATAGTAACTGTACTTTACTTGTATATTCTTGGCCTAGGGTATAGGTTCAGTTGGTAGAATATTTATCTAGCACGTATAAGACTTCGGCTTCAATCCCAGAACTACATAAAATAGTTACGGTGGCATACCCTTGTAACTCCAGCACTAAGGACGTAGAAGCAGAAAGTCCACGCTCATTCCTACCTAATAACTTAGAGGTCAGCCTGTTGCATGTGAATATCTCAAAAAAACAAAAAACCCAAAAAACAAAAAACCACATATCTTTTTTAGGTAGGGGAGGAACAGGGCTTTTCTATGTAACCCTTGTGTCCCAGAACTCACTGTAGAAAAGGCTATCCTTGAACTCAGATTCACCTGCCTCTGCTCCTGTATGCTAGGATTAAAGGCGTGAGTCACCACTGCTCAGCTTCACATTTTCTTTCATACATCTCACCACTTGACAATACAACTTCATGTTTTACATAATTGTTGTACTTGGTCAACCCATGTACAAAAGCAAGTTTCTTCAGTGGGTGAAGGTGCTGTGGAAGGATTCCCATTAGGTTTTTACCTCTGTTCTTATATACTGGATCTAGAAATAGAAAAGCTTTGATGTCAGCACCAGTCCCCATGACCACTGAAATTCTTGCCATTTTCAAGAGCATGCAGAAGGAGTTCAGTAAGTACCCTTTTCAAGACTAGCTGGGATTATTTTTTTAACAGTGTCTAGCTATACAGCTTAGGCTGGCTTCTAATTCTCTATCCTCATTCATTAGCCTCTCTAATGCTAAGATCACAGGCATTTGCTATTCACTTGCCTAGGATTTTGATTTTTGAATACATTTGCCTAATCTTTCCTTTGCATGTCTTCCAAAGACCTACCCCTCTATCTTACTTTCTGTTTTCCACTCAGAATTCTCACAGGGGAAAAAAGATTCAGGATGTGCCACTTGCTAACTTCATAGTCTTAAATGAAATGTTTTATCTTTTTTTTTTTTTTTTCCAAAACAGGGTCTCACTATGTAGCTCTGGTTGTTCTGGAACTCACTATATAGACCAGACTGACCTTGAACTCATAGAGATCTGCCTGCCTCTGCCTCCCAAGTTCTGGGATTATAAGAGTGCACCATGTGCATTTATTTATGTGTATGTGCACATGAATACAGGTGTCTTTGGAGGCCAGAAGAGGGTGCAAGATCCAGAAGTAGAAGTCACAGGTGGTTGTGAGTCACAGTGTGTGGGTGCTAGGAACTGATTTTACCTTGGGTCCTCTGAGAAGCTGCCTGTGCTCTTAAGCATGGAGCCATCTCTCCATTCCTCTAGTTCTTTTTTTTTTTTTTTAAGATTTATTTATTATTATATGTAAGTACACGGGTGTCAGATCTTATTACAGATAGTTGTGAGCCACCATGTGGTTGCTGGGATTTGAACTCAGAACCTTCAGAAGAGCAGTCAGTGCTCTTAACCACTGAGCCATCTCTCCAGCCCCTCTAGTTCTTTTTTATGTGTCTCTTTCACTTTCTCCTAGAGGCTCTTCAATTTGTATTCATGAAAAGATTTTCTCTCCTAGTCCGCTGCAAGTCACTGCAATTTGTCTTCAGCTTGACTACATGTTTCTTCTCAGATGGCATTCATTCAGCAAGCAAAGAAAGCAAGCATTCTGTGCTTTTCTTTCTTTTTTTCTTTTCTTTTCTTTTTTTCCAAGACAGGGTTTCTCTGTGCTGTCCTGGAACTCACTTTGTAGACCAGGCTGGCCTCGACCTCAGAAATTCACCTGCCTCTGCCTCCCAAGTGCTGGGATTAAAGGCATGCGCCACCATGCCCAGCTCTGTGCTTTTCTTTGAACCATGGTATCTGTTTTTCTTTTGGTATCTTTATGACTTCTGGTTACATGTTTTCAGTTTGGCTTCTTACATTTTATTATCTCTGTTTCATCCTCTTCCACTGTTTCCTTCAATATTTGGTTTGAGTTCAGTAATTCATTCTCTAACTAAAAAACAAAAGATGTCACCTAAATCCACAAACTACCTATTTGCTGTTTTGGATCGGAATTTTTCATTTTTTTTCCATTTTCAATGCATTTTCCATTTTCTGTATTTCAATGTTTGCAACGTGTTGATGTTTAACTAACACTCTGAAGTTCCTCTCTGGCTAACTCTTATGCCATCTGTAAAATCAACAAGTTTTCTTCACATTGATCTTTCTTAGATTGCTTCCACACATCATGCTCCATTTTCATTTTCTCTAAATAGACTAATCTGTTCTCAAATTCTAGTTTTTCTTTCTTTTGGGGGTAGGGTGGAAAGAAAGCCATGAGTGATAGGAACCAAACTCTTAACATTTTTTAGTTGCATGCCTAGCATTTTAACGCCTGAATCATCTCTCCAGCCCTCAAATTTGTTCTCATTTGTAAAATTAAGTGCCTCAATTTCTGATGAACTTCTTCAGTAGCACTTACTTTACATAATTCATGATGTTTTTACTTACAGGAATGCAGGTTTTACCATACTGCTAAGGCTGCTCTCAGACTCCTGAACAGAACTGCCCTAAGCTACCTTTCCTCTAAGAGGGCTGCACAGTATTCATTAACTGATTCGAGACCGTCATTATGTGACTATCCAGTTCATCCTGAATCTCATTCTTCTCTCTTTCCAGTTCATGTTGAGATCTTGCTACCTCCATTTTTTTTTAATCCAGTTTGAATTTTTTTAAAAGTTCATGAGTCAATGGAATTCTTGTCCAATTTTATGTGGTTTACTGGCTGACTTAAAGGATATTTTGTTTGACATTGCTAACTTTTGTTTCTTGTGATACCTGGTGTTAACTCTAGGGCTTTATACGTACCACACAAATGCTGTACTGCTGAGCTACACTCCAATATTGTTTTGTAGTGTTTTTCTCCCAAGCAGTTAGCCTATAATTTAGCTGACACTTTTAGTCGGACTATTTGGATTGTTTTTTACAGATGGAATATTTGTAGCACAGTCTAATCCAGAACTTGCTTTGTAGCCAAGGATGGATTTAAGATGATGTTCCTGTCTCCACCTCCCGAGTGTTAGATTCTAGGCATGTGCCACCAAGCCCAGCCTCTTTGGGGGATTTTCTACTTGAACATCAGAATTCTTTTTCAGCTCTTAATTCTGACACTTCAGCCTCTGGACATTCTAGTTTCTAGAAGACTTAACAAGTTATTCCACTCTATTTTATTATTTATTTACTTAGTAATTGAGACAGAGTCTCATATAGCCCAGACTGGCCTTAAACTTGTACCCCCCCCCCCCAACTTCATCTCTCAAGTGCTAGAATGACAGGAATATGTCACCATGCCCAGACTACTGGAATTTTTACTGTCTTTGGATTTGGTTTTGTTTTGTTGCATTACAAATCCACTGCTGATCTCAGGCGCTTACATGTGCTAGGTGATGTACTCCACCTCTGAGCTACGTTGAGTCACTGGTGTCAAGATTCTGATATAAGAAACGTAAGTGTGAGCTGAGAAGATGGCTCAGTGGTTGAAAGCACTGACTATTCTTCCAGAAGTCCTGAGTTCAGTTCCCAGAAACTGCATGGCTCACAACCATCTGTAATGGGATCTGATGCCCTCTTCTGATGTGTCTGAAGCAGTTGACAGTGTACTCATATAAATAAAAATAAATAAATCTTAGGAGGGAGGGAAGGAAGGAAGGAAGGAAGGAAGGAAGGAAGGAAGGAAGGAAGGTAGGTACCTAAGGGCACAGAGAACTCATCATATTTAGTTCTGTGCTCTCTTTTGCATTTCTACAACCAGATTCCAAAGCTACAGCCTCTCACTAGAACTTCTAATTCTTGTGGTTTGGGGTTTATAGCAACTTTAGTTTTCATGGAGTTAGTACCTTGCAGCATCTTCTAAGACTTGAGTTTTGTACCAATTTCCCCCTGACCTCTTCAAGCAAAACTGAAATTTTTTTGGTGAGTTTGCTTTTCACCAATAGTCATTTGAGTTCATTTTATAGAAGTGAGGAAGAGCTGCAGGAGGGAGGCCTCACTGCGACAGGAGGCAGAATTCTGACAGCCAGGATGCTGCCTGCCCCAGGTGGAATCCCCAGAGAGTTCTGGAGGAAGAGAAGATTCCTGAAGACAGCCCCCTCCCTTCTTAGTGACCAGCCCCCACAGGAGGTACTACCTCAGAGGACTGTTCTTCCCCCTCAGCTTCCTTATTCAATAATGTTCCATTTGTTCTATTTATTATTTCAGATAAGGTCTCATTATATAGCCTGGCTGGCCTGGAACTCACTGTATATCTTAAGTTGACCTGAAATTCATAATCCTCGTGTCTCAGCCTCCAGAGTATTGGGATTATAGGTCTATGACTTCATTAAGTAAATATTACTATCTATTTAGCTGCCAAGTATTATCTGACATAATAGAAAAGATGTTGGAAGATGAGGAACTAACCTCTAGAGCTCTGCGCTTTGAGACTGTAGCCTCCCCCAGCCTTGAGCAGGCTGGTTCTGACCTTGCTGCCACTGTGAATGAGACCACCTGGAGAGCCCTTAGAGAAATGGCTGCAAGGGGAAGAGGTAGCTCTTCCAGAGGATCTAAGTTTGATTCCCAGCAACTTGCAGCTATTTGTAACTCCAGTTCCAGGGGATCTAATGCCTTCTTCTGGTCCCCTTGTAGTTCCCAACAGTCACTAAGCACAGTGAACAAACATATATACAGGCAAAACAACTGTACACAAAATGATGATGATGATGATGATGATGATGATATTAGAAACAACTACAATCTTAAACCTTTTAGTCTCAGCATCTTTAACCTCTTAAAATGTTCACAGACTTAAGACTAAGTAAATGGAGCAGCGTGTGAAGTGCTGATGCTTGTGACAAGCCTGATACTCTGAGATGGATTCCTGGAACACAATGAAAGCTCACTGAGAGAAACAATGAGACTCTGCCTTAAAAGCAAGGTGGAAGGAGAGAACTGACACCTGAAAAAGTGGTGTCCTGACCTCTACTCATGGGCTATGGCAAGCATGTGCCCCATGTGACAAAATGTCATTTTCAAAAAGTACACTCATAAGAAAGAAAGAAAGAAAGAAAGAAAGAAAGAAAGAAAGAAAGAAAGAGACATTCATTAAAAGCAGGACCTAGGGTGGAGTTAGGGGGTTCTTAGTGAGACCTCAGGCATACATTTAGAAACAGAACACTAGAAAGCACCTGTCTTAACCTTTATTAAATTATTTAAATGTGTTTTATGTGTTACAGGTTTTTTTCTTCAGGAAAATATGTAGAACAAGCAAAAATGTATTCAAGAAATACTTGTATTACTTGAGAGGCTGAGGCAAGATTCTAAGTTGTGGACAGGTGTGGGCTACTTATCAAAATCCTATGCCCCATAGATAGATAGATATACACATATGGAGAGAGGAGAGAGGAGAGAGGAGAGAGGAGAGAGGAGAGAGTTGTGAGATGCCTGTTTTTTTTTTTTTTTTTTTTTTTTTTTTTTGTATTCTTGGCTATGTAGACCACGGTGTCCTTTAACTCACAAAGATCCTTCTCTGGTTCCAGAGTGCTAGGAATAAAGGCATGCCTACCCCCAAAAAAATTTTTAAAGAATTTTTAAAAGTCTGTGTCTATGAAAAGAATTATGAGTGAACAAGTAAGTCTGAAAACTAGGCATATTAATTACTGTCAAACAGTGATCATCAAGACTTCCTGTTTTCTAAACTAGCTCCTTCAGAAGGCAGAGCACCAGCATCTCAGCCTGTGTGTCCTACGACAGTCTGGACTCACAGATGACCCCGGTCCTTGTAATAACCACTGACTATAATCCCATACATAGCCTTCCCTCCAACTTTCCAGCACAACTCAAACTGACTGAAATGACACTGAGATTGTGGCAGTTTAACAAAGAGAGAAGTGACTCATGCACGTGCAAAAGTGAGAGAAATTAAGGGGAAAAAAATCATTTGCCAGAGAGCCAACTCTGGGTTAGAAAGAGTTTTCTCACTGGGAGCTTGACACTATAAATGCGTACAGAGCCACTGGTGTCCCATGCCTGTAATCCTACCACTCGGGAGGAAGAGGCAGAAAATCAGCAGTTCAAGGCCAGCCTGGGTTACATTACTATCTCAAAATAAAAATAAATAAATAAATAATAAAGAAAGATATCATTAACACAGTATAGTTCTCAAAGACAGACACAAAACACCTTCACAGTTCCACTAACCTAAGAAATTTTAAGAGGAAATAAAAATATCTAAGCAACTGACTACTTCTTACTGCAAGTGTTTGAGCTAGTGGTACTGCTGTAACCTAGAAGTAGGGCATTACCTTTGGGATATCTCCTTTAATACCTGGGGGCAGCCGCAGGATCCAGAAGTTCCTGTTTCTCAACAAGTTCTCCAAGTTCTCCAACCGCCGCTGAAGCAGCCCATACTCCTGCAGCAAGGTCCCCAGCACGGCCCACTTGCCATCCAGCTGGTTCCCAAGCTCTGCCACTGTCTTTTCACAGCTTGCTAGTTTCTTCTCTGCTGTCCCTGTCCTGCCTTCTAGGTGGAGGAGTCGCCGGCTGTGGACCTCCACCTTCCTCTCTATGGCCTGCACAGCAGCCACCACTGTCCACAGGGAAATGGCTGCAGTCTGCAGATGTGCCTCATTGGCTGCTGGAGGTGTAGGAAGAGGAAGGGGCTGCAGGGATGTAAGGCATTCGGAGTCCCATTCAGAAGTCTATGTGCAATGGAGAGATGGGGCAAGACATTGAGAATTAGAAGGTATCCACATTCTAAACTACAACCAAATAAGAACTACTTAACTCCCAGGCAGTGGTGGCACACGCCTCTAATCCCAGTACTAGTGAGGTAGAGGCAGGTGGAACTCAGTGAGTTCCAGGTCATCTGCTCTACAGAGCAAGTTCCAGGGCAGCCAGGGCTACACAAAGAAACTGTTGGTGGAGGTAGGTAGAAGAGGTGACCACATACACACATACACACACAAAACAAAATAGCTTTAGTGCATTTACAGTGCCTGTGTCCACCCTTGTTGCTCTGAAGCCTGTTGCTATCAAAAGCCAAGGGACTGTTTCGATGGTTCAAGGGTGGATTAGGAAAGATAGTGAATAATAGCTTCTTAAGGCTAGCCTGGTCCATTTCTGCTAATACAAGGCCCAGAAGTTGAGGTTGCTTTATTGTCTCCTCTTTCTCTGGAAAAGGCAAATGTATACAAGAATGCTCTGGTTTCACTGACCTCGGGGCTCTCTGACAACTCTCCTATACACTGATACACTAGCCCTGTCTATCATTCAGTTTACACATTACAACTGTACTATAATTTAATAAGCTGAGGGTGCCTAGACTAGAGAAAATATGACAACTACTTTCAAATATTCAAGGGTTATGAAATAGAAGATAAAACAGGTTTGTTTAATCTTATACTCCAAGGACAGACTAGAGAAATACATGGAAAATGTCAGACTGGTAACAATGTTTGAATTAGATTCTTTCCAAGAAAGTCACAGGCTGTTTGTTCATTGTTGAATGTACTTTTTGAAACAAGGAGTATCATAAAAGGAAGAAATCTGTACAACAAATAGGATGCTAGACTAAGCCTAATTCTCTGAACCTAATAAACCACTCTGGCCAGAGCCTTCCATTTTCAGGTCATGCACTATCTTACTCTCATTTCATCTCGTCTCCAACCTGTTAATTATAACTGTAGCCCTATGATGAGTCCATGTGCTCCTGGCTGACCACCTGTACATGGCTTTGCTTTCTTCCCTGCTAGACCACTCCAGCCACTTTCAACCCAATGTCACTCCAGTCTCTAAGTCTCATTGCTCAGCTGACTTTCTAATTTGAATGAGCTGAACCATTCACATTTTGTTTGCTTCTACAGTCAGGTAAACCTAAAAAGAAAATTACACAACCATGTGAGATGTTGTCAGCAAGCACCAATGGTCAGTGCTCAGTGGGGGCACTTGACACTACCTAGTACCCTCCAAGCTTCTACAAACTCTCAAACTAATGTGAAACAATAACTAGAAAAGACTGAGCAATCAGCCAGTGAGGTGGCTTAGCAGACACTTGCAGCAAATAAAGCCTGATTATCTGAGCTCACTCTCAGGGATCCAAATGTCAGAAGAAGAGAATCAACTCCCCCAAGTTGTCCTCTGCACTGGGGAACTGAGTTAGAAGTTAAGTTTCAGTCCAGTCTGGCTATAGAGTGAGTACCAAGCCTGCAAGGGCTACGGATAGCAAGACTTTAACCCCAAGTCCTGATTCGCAACCATCTTCCCCAAATCTAGTTAAAATACATATTTTCATTCAGCGGGTGTGAAACGGAGATGGTGTGCTTTAATTGAGCTCCTAGGTCATGGATGCTGCATCTACTGATTCAGGGAGCACACGGGGTGGGCAGGGACTTATCCAGATAGCACCCTTACTCTCCAGAGATGGCATGATATCTTACTGTAAGTAAACTGAAGTAGACCAAGTGGTAGTAGCACACACTGTTATTCCCAGCACTAGGATGGCAGAGACAGGTGGATCTCTGTAAGTTCAATGTCAGCCTGGTCTAGAGAGAGTTCCAGGACAGTCGGGGATACACAGAAAAACCCTGTCTCCAGAAGAAATAAAAAAAGGAAATTGAAATAATTAGACCTAAACTCTTTTACTTCTTCCCACACCAGACCTATCAGAAAATGCTTTCTTTCTTTCTCAAAGAAAGGTATTTCATTTTATTTAAAGCCAGTCTCTCCACTTGAACTCTGAATACCAACCCTCCAACTTATAAGGTACATTAAAAAGCAAAACAAAACCAAAACAAAAGACTGCTGGTGTGATGGCACATGCCTTTGATTCTAGCACTCACAGAGGCAGAAATACTTCTGTGAGTTCAAGCCAGCCTGATCTACACATTGGCCAGTTAGGGTTACACAGGTGAGACTCTGTCTCAAAAAGACCCAGTAGTGGTGGCGGTGGTGGCAGCAGCAGCAGCAAAAAGCATTGTCAACAGTATTAAAAATCGTCAGTGAAGTGCTCAACAGAAATGAGGCGCCCACACCAGCGCCCAAATCCCAAGGCTCGGTGACCACTGACGAAAAAGTGCAGCAAGACTCTGAGACCCAGGGTTGGACTGGATCCAAAGAGTTTCTTCTGGTCATGATAGGACTATTGCACTCATGAACTCATATCGGCTGTGGCTGCCTGCATGAAATCAAGCTAGTCAACACTACAGCATTGAAAGGGAGGGGAGGCATGAGCTCCTACTCATAACAACTGATAGCTTCTGGGGAAGGGAAAACCCAATTTTTAAGGGTGTGGCCCCTGGTAAATCAACCATACTCCAGTGGATGGCCTACACCAAGGAGTATATGAGAAACACAAATTGGACCTCATGGGTCATTTTTTAAAAAGGGCACAAAACTGGGGTGCACTATGAGGGAGGGAGGAGTGAATCTGAGAGGAGTTAGGAACAGTAGGGGGAAATGATCAAAATACATTCTATTAAATTTTCAAAGAATAAAAATATTTTTAAGTCATTTAGATTTATTTATGTGTATCTGTATCCTGCTTTCATGTAAATATGTGACAACATGTACATGCCCGGTGCCCTCAAGGGTCAGAAGAGGGCATCAGACAGTTTGGAACTGAACTTACAGATTGCTGTAGCCACCATGTGAATGTTAGGAACCAACGCAGGGCCCTCTGCAAGAGCAACTGGTACTTTTAACTGCTGAGCTATCTCTCCATAACCCCTAAAAATATTTCTTAAAATTAAAAATATCAGTATTTCCAAATTCTTCTTCATAAAACAGACTTGCCCTGGTCAGTACCATGGCCACTAAGTCCATGTGATTATTGAGGACTTTAAATGTCCTCAATTCAATTGAGATGTGCTGTGTATAAAATCTCATTAATAGTTTTATAATATTACTATTAAAATATTTTTATACATTGGGCTAAATAACATTTCACTGAATTCACTGAAATTAATTTCCTCTTTCTTTTTACCTTTTTTCTTTTTTTCTTTTCTTTCTTTTTTTAAAGACTCACACTCTGGCTATTTGACCAAGCATATACTAAAATTTCTGATCCTCCTATTTTAAATTCCTCTGTGAGCTACCATGTCACTATCATGGTTTAACCTCCTAAACATGACTACTAGAGAACTGTCACTACTATGTGACAGTTTTTGGCATATACCTATAGCATACACGATGGGCTCTACTATCTTTTTTTAAGGGGGGGGAGGGCTTGTAAAATTAAACTTCAAGGGTAAGGATGGTATCCCCCTCTACTCTATTCCCCGTCCCTCCCCGCTGCTCCCCTGGTTTCTTCTTTCTCTTTTACTTCCTAACTCCTCCTCAGCAGACCTGCCTGACTTCTGACTTATTAAAAAGTCTCTTTGAGCTGACCAAAGGCTTCTGAGGTGGCAAACAAAAGCAATGCTTTCCAGTCAGAACGATCTGTTAAACGACCATCCCCTCTTCCTTAATGGCTGTGTGCAGGGACGGTGCCGGTTGTCCTGGTAGCCCTGGCATTTCTCTGGTGCATGCACGGCTGGGCCCACTGCAGGCCTGCAGCAAACAAGCACACGCACGACTGCACGACTGGCTGAGCCTGCGCTCCGTCGGCCTTCCAGGGTCCCCGCGGCGCCGCAGCAGCCCGCCCGCCCGGGCGCGCGAGGCTGTCCGTCCGCACGCAGCCCGGAAGGACAGACACACCTTGGCTTTTACCTTCCCCGCCTCGCAGGGGACCGTCCTGCCGCCCCTAGCAACGACAGCTCTCGCGGCTGTACAGAACGGCCGGTGGGTGGGTTGCAAGAACACCTCGAGCCCACTTCCCCGTTCCGCGGGCTGACGCGGAGCACCGCGGCGCGTGGAGGTCAGAAACTGCAGACCCTGGTCCCTCGGCGTCGCCCGGCGCCGCGGTCCGCGGTGGCCCTCCGGGGCAAGCGACAGCCGCAGACCCACGCGGGCCACAAGGCCCGCGGCCGTCCCCAGCCCCCTCGCCTCCCCCGAGGCCCGGGTGACAGAGACGCCCGTGCATCGGCGCCCTTACCGGAGCGGCGGTCGCCTCAGCCATGGCCCTCCGCTGCCCGGTCCCGTCCCGGGAGTCGCCACCACACGCAGGCCCGGCTGCTCGGTGCTATCGGCAGGCGGCGAGAAGCGGTCTCGCGTCGCTCGCTCTGACAGGGCTCGCGCGGCCGACGGGCTTCCGGGGGCGCTGGGACGCAGAGGCGCTGGGTAGCGAGCAGCCTACGCCGCACCGGCTGCAGCCGCCCCTCAGCTGGCGCTTGGTGGCCAGTGAGTCCTGCAGGCGCTCTGCCGGCCTAGACGCGCCCCCTTCCGCTCGGTCCTCCCGGGACAGCGCGCCCCCTGGCGGCCCCCGCATCCGGAGCGCCTTCCCAGACGGCCCCTTCTGAGAAAGAGTTTTGGTGAATGCAGACCCAACCACCTCGGGGGTTTCCCATCCGTCTGAGAAGACCCAGCAGATGCTAGGTAGTTTAAGGGCCAGAGAGCGGTGTCCAGGCTGGAAGATAGTGTAATCGGCTACCTGAGGAGTGAGGTAGATGGGAATGATGGTGTTGTATTTCGTAGAAATTACAAATATGACTTGTGTTGGCACCAGAGATTCGGATTTTTTGGATTATTGCCTCTCTTGGGCTTGGATGAGAAGTGGAATTTTTACTAAGATTTGTTTCTTTTAATTTTATATGTATAACTGTTTTTCTACACTTGGATGTCTAGTGCCTATGGGGGCCGGAATAGGATGAAGGATAACCTGGAACTGGAGCTACACACAGTTGTGAGCCAAACCCAGATTCTCTGCCCAGCTCACTCACAAGCACAGAGAAGTGGACTATTTGAACCAACAGAAATAAAGCCTGTGGTTAGATTTGCTGGATCTAGACTAAGAACCAAGGGAAGACAGAGTTGTGTGTTTAACAGCTTGTGTGGCAGAAAGATAACCATAACTTTCCAGTTATTTCTCTTCTTTCAAACATGTATGAACCAAAGTCTCCTCAGACCTGAAAGAGAATAGGGCTGCGAAAGGAAAATGAATGATGCCCTGTCGATTCGCTGATCAGAGCACTCGCGCTTTAATAATCTTGCTTAGGTACAAGGAGAGATTCTCAGCCTGCCCCTGAGTCCCCCTGAAGCTGCCACAGCGGTCCAAGGATCCAGGAGGAGATGAGTATCTGGTAGGCGGGTCCGAGCGATAGTGGGCGGAGACGACTTAGGTGGGTCCAAGGATCGAGGTGGGAGATCTGGGGAGGTCTTCTCAGTAGCAATTCTGTGCGCCTGTAGGGGGCGCAATATAATGTTTAGAGGAAGAGTGATTAGTGGAGGTGGGAGACCCCGACAATAAAAAAAAAAAAAAAAAAATCTGAAAACCAACCAATAGGACTGGAGAGGTGGCTCGGTGGTTAACAGCACTTGTTGCTTTTGCAGAGGGCTTGGCTTCTATTCCCAGCACTTACAAGATAGCAACAACCATCTGTAGCTCCAGTTCCAGAGGTTCTGACATCCTTTTCTGGCCCCCAGGGACACTGCACACAGATGAATACAGACATATAGGCAGGAAAACCAAGACGCATAAAATAAAAGTGAGGATATCTTTAAAAACGAGTCTTAAATATATCCTCATGTTACAACATATAATTGTAGTACAGGGTTGACACCTCAGAAAAGTGAAAGCACATGCTTACCCAGAGACATCCAGTGGTTTTTTGTATTGGTTTTTGTGCCAGCTAGAAAGTTGAAACAGCCAAAATGTCCCACAAAAGAGAGTGGTTCCTTAAACTGACAAGTTTATATTTGCTTTGTTTTGTTTGTTTTTTGAGACAGGGTTTCTCTGTGTAGCCCTGGCTGTCCTGGAACTCGCTCTGCAGACCAGGCTGGCCTCGAACTCAGAAATCTGCCTGCCTCTGCCTCCTGAGTGCTGGGATTAAAGGTGTGCGCCACCACTGCCTGACAAACGGGTAAATTTAATATCAGCTTTCCTCCTTATTTACTGAAATAAAGGTCTGAGACGATTTTGGTTCATATAAGTTTGAAAAAAGAGAAATGCTGGAAAACTGTAATTTTGCTTACCAAAATAAAGGAAATAAAATATTGACTATAACACCATTCCAGTATTGGCTCCCTGGTTCTGATATCACTACATAAAGTACAGTGTGAACTCTGGAGGAAACTTGGCTCAGAAGACATTTTCTGTACAATCTTTGTAACTTCCTGTGAATCTGTAAATATTCCAAAAGAAAAAGGGTTTTTAAATTTAACACATAAGGTAAATACTGAGCCCAGTCTTGCATAGTAATGATTATCTCCCTAAATAAGGTATCTCCTTTTAGATGTAATGTACATTACATCATGGGCATGCCAGGTACCTTTGGAGGCCAGAAGAGGGCCTCCTTAGAACTCCTTAGAACTAAAGTTACAAACAGTTGTTAGATGCCAACAACTGGGAACCAAGCCCAGATCCTCTGCAAAAGCAGTGGCTAAGTTACTTCTCTATTGCTGTAATAAAACACAATGCCCAAGACAACTTATAAACAAAAGGTTTATTTGAGGTTTATGATTTCAGAGGGTTGGAGTCTATGCCCATCATGGCAGAGAGCATGGCAGCAAGCAGGCAGGCAGGCAGGCAAGCATGGCACTGGCACAGTGGCTGAGAGCTTATATCCAGTTCTACAAAAAGAATGGCCTGCATCTTCCTTCAACAAGGCTCCACCTCCTAACCTTTCCCAAATAGTTCCATTAACTAGGTCCAAACTTTCAAACAAATATACCTAAGGGTACCATCCCCGTTCAAACCACCACAAGCCACAAGGGCTCTTAGCCAGTAAACCATCTCTCCATCCCCCAATACTCTGATTTTTTTTTGTTTATTTGTTTTTTATTTTTTGAAACTGGGTCTCACTGTATAGCCTTGGCTGGCCTGGAACTCACTATGTAGACCAGACTGGCTTCAGACTCATAGAGCTCCATCCTCCTCTGCCTCTCAAGTGCTGGAATCAAAGGTGTGCACCACCACACCCAGCTTGTACTTAGCAATTCTAACAGTGGGAAAAGTGAAGTGGAATGTGGTGAGTGATAAAGAATTCAGAGTTGAGTCAGGTGTGGTGGGCCCTGCCTTTAAGCCCAGCATCCAGAAGGCAGAGGCAGGTGAATCTCTTATGAATTTAAGACCAGCCAAAGCTAAAGATATTGACTGTCTTGGGGTTGGGGCAGGAGAGAGTTGCAACATAATCTAATTGTCCCTGAAAGTGTATTCTTTTTCTTTAACTAATGCTTTTACGCCTGCCCATGTTGCCAGAATAAGATTCATTTTCTACTTGAGGAGTGGATTAAAGAGAAATTCGGGGGAAATTATACCTTGCTGCTTCTCAAACTCATTACTTCATCCTTGTACTATTAAGGCCACTTTTAATGGTAACAATTAAAAGTAATCTCGGTCTAGTCCGAAGGCTTTATTCCCATTTGGGGATTTATACTTCATTTTCTCAGAAGTGTGAATAATAGTCAACTACTTGTCATCAGAGAGAAAGGAATTCTTGACAAAGAGCAGGAACAATCTAAGGTCAATTGTGGAAACAGTTTTTCCAGGCTGGAGGAGGCACGGCTCGGCGGTCCAGAGCACAGACTCCTCTTATAAACAGAGTGCGATTCCCAGCATCGTGTCAGGAGAGCTGCCTGTAACGTCAGGTGCTCTGATAGTCCTCTGACCTCCCCAGCATAGCTGTAGCCATTTTGTTCCATGCCCGCCAGCTATTTCATATTGTTGCTGTAACATGCCTGCCAGTCACTGACACTTGGCTTAGAACAAGGACATCCTGACCACATACCCTGTTTTGTTCTCTTTGAATGGCCTGTATGAGGTTTGCAATTCTTAAGAAATTCCACAAAGTTTAATGTAGAACCCGTCAAATCAAAGGTCAATATGAACTGTTATGTCTAAAATATCTTGAATCAGAGCTAACCACTGGGCAGCCCTTCCTGCACCTTCGTATGAGATCATTGTAGTTTTTGTCGCTAACACCAAAGAATACTACTAATAAGCCAAAAAGTTATGATTATAATACTCATGTTTTCTTATCTCAATGTTCTGAAATTCCTCTGTTCACCACCATCCACCACCCCCTTACCTTACTCAGGACCAATCAGCTTAAAGGATTATTATAGCAGATAATACTTTGCCTAGTAAGCCAACTGTTCCCCCCCCTTGCCCTTTAAACTTTTGGGGGGGAGGAGGGGAGGAGACTGGGAAAGCCTTGTGCCCTCCCCAGAGATGCTTTATTGCGTGGCTTCACCAGTCATCAGTGAAGAGAGCCTCGGCCCGTGCGAGGAGAAGGGACACCTGCTCTGTTCACGGCAGATGGTTCCCCAGCCACTGTGCAGTCAGATGGGACGGGTGAGGAGTGGTACTGGGCCTCTCCATTCCAGGGCAGGCCAGGGATCCCAGCAGGCAGGCAGTCTGGCAAACCGGGAGGAGGGAGCGCTCAGGCCTCAGTGACCTCCTTGTCCTGCAGCTGGCTCTCCAGGGTGACCTCTTTTGCTTTCTTTTTGCTGCCTTCATGTTGCTTTTTCTGCTTCTTAGATGGCTCCTGGTCAATGGGTGCAGGCTTCACAAACGGGATCAGTTCTTGGAGCCCTGGCGGCATGAACTCCCTCAATTTCTCTGGCACCACGATGCCCTTCTCTGCCTGGTAGTTTTCCAAGATGGCACAGATGGTCCGGGTGGTAGCACACATTGTGGCATTAAGCATATGGACAAACTCCACCTTGTCCATCATTTTCTTGGTCTGCCCATATCGGATTCGGAGCCGGCGAGCCTGGTAATCCGTGCAATTAGAACAGGACACCAACTCACGGAAGGCACCCGAGCCTGGGAACCAGGCCTCCAGGTCGAGCTTCTTACTGGCAGCGTGATTCAAGGAGCCTGAGACAATATTCACAATGTGGTAAGGGATCCCCAAAGAC
The DNA here is from genome assembly GCF_900095145.1 of Mus pahari. Lineage (NCBI taxonomy): Eukaryota > Metazoa > Chordata > Mammalia > Rodentia > Muridae > Mus > Mus pahari. The sequence continues at coordinate 66,601,946 of NC_034591.1, read as the reverse complement.
TGGTAGAATTCTTCTGCGGTGGCAATCATCTCGTCAAACATCTCCCATGACTTATTGTCATGGGGCGATGAGTACCCGAACTGCTCAATCTTCTCAAACTGATGAACTCGGAAGATACCACGTGTGTCACGGCCATGGGAGCCCACTTCCTGACGAAAGCAGGTGGAGAGGCCAGCGTACTTGATGGGCAGATCCTCTGGCCGCAGCCACTCGTCCCGGTGCAGAGCGCAGAGCGATGGGCTGCTCCTAGGTGGCAATCAGGTATTTCTCGTCATAGGAGTTGTCATCTGACTTTTCGCTGCCTTTGCCAATCACCTTATAAAGTTCTTCATCAAACTGGCTAAGCAGGGCCACTTCCTGCATGACCTCTTTCCTCATGAAAAAGGGGGTGTAGATTGGAGTATAGCCCCGACTCCCCAAGGTACGCAGTGCAAACTGGATAAGCGCCTGTTCCAGGAACACCAGGGGCCCCTTCAGGAAGTACCCCCGACTACCAGCCACCACGGCTCCCTTTTCGCCTTCAAAGCCATCTACCACCACCAGGTCCACATGGGAATACTTCTTCCTGACTGTACAATCTCCCCAAATGCGCTCTACTTTGTTGTCTGCATCCTCATCGTTACTAATGGGCACAGAAGGTTCCCAATCTCTCGGAGGTTCTCAAATCGCTCTGCTTCCAGCTTTATCCGTTCCCCATCACACTTCTGGATGGCTTCATCAATGAGGAGTCGGACTTTTTTAATCTTTGAGACTTTCAGGGCAGCTAACGTGTCTGCAGTGAGGTCATCAAAATTCAGCACGTCCTCAGGGACAGACTCGTCATCTCCCACTGCTTCTTTTTTCTTCATTTTCTCGCCAATAGTTTTGCTGCATAAATTCTTCAGCTTGTTCAAGTTGTCTGCCCGAAATCTGCATCGTCGCTACTCACTGCTTTCACCAGCTGACCCACCAGCCCCGGGTCCTTGAAGTGCTTCTCCTGCGTCTCTCGAATGAGGGCTGGGTCCCCTCCTTTGTCCACCGGAAACAAATCCAGGTCCAGCACCATCCTTCCACCTCACCAGTTAACACTAAGAGAGCACTGAAAGCGGCGGGTGGACGATGCACTGCGCCTGCGCGCTGACCTGGTCTCACTGCCCCTTTAAACTTTTGAACCTGGTTTTTCCTATAAAAAAAAGTCTACCCTGTGAGTAGACTAGTACCACAATTAGGTTTTTCCTTCTTGTGGTCCTGGATGTCCAGTATTATGCTGTGCATTCAATTAACTATTCTTGCTTAACTGAAATTGGTGTATGTATGGTTTATGTGGCAATTTCCTGAATCCCAACAGTATACAGACATACTTGCAGGCAGTAAACAACCCTACCCACAAATTTCTTAAAAATAAAGAAAAACAAACAAACAAGAACACCCCCCCCCAAGACTGTTTGGCATGGTAGTACATGTCTTTAATCACAGTACTAGGGAGGCAGAGGCAGGTGGATCTCTGAATTTAAGGCCAGCCTGGGATACGTGGTTAAAAACAGCCAAAGTTACATAGTGAGACCCTGCCTCAAGAAGGAAAAGGAAATCAGGTTTACTATACATTTAAATTTATTTTAATGGTGGTTTTGGGGTGGCGTGTGTGCTGGAGGGTGGTGACATGTGGGAGTCTGAGAACACATTGCAGAATGGTTTTTCTTTTTTCATCTCTACACTGATCCCTGGAATCAAATTGAAGTTGTCAGGCTATATAGCAGCAATTCTTTTACCTACAGAGCTAATTCACCAGTCCCCAATATATTTTCTAAGAGAAACCATTCAATATGTAATACATGTGTTCATGTCACTATTCTATGCCAAACAGGGACATGTACACTCTGACATAACTACTCAGGGACTATTTAATTTCTCTATTTACTCTCTGCCAATGCCTTTTTTTAAAATGACACTCGAGCCAGACCCTTAACACACCTGGGAACAATTTGAAGTTAATTGTCCAGGGATATTAGCTGTCTTCCATTTTTGCTTCTCCCTTTCTTATTTTTCTGTCAGTGTCTTACTCTCTTTCTGGGTTTCCATTTCTCCCACGTCCCTTCTGTATTTTTCTCTATCCCTTGATGTATTTCCTTTAGAATGTAAGGCTTAGATGCTACGTCTTCACTCCTAGGGTCCACCCGTTGACCTGCTGCGGAAGCCTGCTGCATGAGGGTTAACCTTATTTCCTAGGGCTTCTCCAGTCAAGAGAGGGAACTCCACGCATGCGCAGGTCAGTGGCATGCTCTCAATATGGATGGACAGGAGTTGTGGAAAAATACACACCTCTGGCCCTGACCAGGTGTATCCCTTAGTGGCAACCTGTTCCGAGGGGAGGCTCTTTTTCTGGTCCTTTTCTTGCCAGTCTTAATCCCCATCTCCCCATCTTGACCCCAGAGCCCACTGCAACGATGGACCCTGTGCACCCAGTGCTTGTCTGTAGGTCTGGGCCTTCTCTCCACTCTCTTGTGTTCTTTGTAGAGTGGGCTGTGGCAACGCGAGGCTCCAATGCTGAGACCGTGCTGCTCCTCCTGCCCGCAGGGGGCGCTGTGGGGCGGGATGACGGCCGCGCTTCCCGGCGACCAGGCCGGGCGGTGAGGTTGGGGCGAGTGGGAGCGGCGACCCGGGGTCGGTGCGGAGCGAGCGCACGCTTTGTCGCCCGGGAACGTGGGCGTCGCCGGGGGCAAGGCTCAGGCTAGGCGCGTCCGCGCTGGCCATGGCCGGACCCGCTCCGGTAAGGGCCCCGCGCGGACAGGGCTGGGCGGGACCGCGGGCTGCGGCGGGACCCCCAACAAAGCCGCGTCCGCGCGGTCGCCTGCGCCCCCCGTCAGCAGCGGCTTTGTAGCCTTTTCTCACCAGCAGAGCAAACGCCTTCGGGGGATGGGTTTCCTCAGGTTTTCAGTGATATCGTGCGGGCTTACGGTGTCATAGTTTAGCCGCACGCAGACCGCGCTCATTGCGTTCCCCTCATTGAGTGTATGAGGGAAGGACCTCACGCCAGGAGGGTAGAAACGGACAGTAAAATCTGCAAGGAGCACGCGCTGTTGGATTATTTTTTGTTTTGTTGAAATCAGGGTTTAAAGGGTATGGCTGGTTTTTATTATGCTGTTCTTATTGCTCTACTAAGCATTCTTGATTATTAAATAAGGATGAGATAAAACACCTTGTACATTCTCAACAAATGTACAGGTTTTCAGGATTGAGTATGTAAAAGACAGGTAGCACGTTAATCATTTATAAGCAGAATTTTGAGTAAGTGGAAGATGGCCATGCCTATAGATGGAAAAATAAGCATAAACTAATCTTTCAATTAATACATAAAATCCTTTTCAGTTTCATGAAATGACAGATATTTGTGAACTTATTCAAGATTAGATGATAGGGCTCAGTTGCCTTCCTCATCCAGAGGTTATGTTATCCAACCCTCAATGGATACCTAAAACGGAGTATAGTAGGAGCTCTAATGTAATACTTTACATTTTACTCAAGCACGTCCCAGTACACTATTGCTGTGGGGACCCTTGCAGTTTAAATTATGTTGGCAAAACTCATGTGATGTTGTTGTCTTCACAATTTAAGAGGTTGAAGGTTCATGCTTACTACAAATTTTAGTGACTTTAGCATAGGATTTTTTTTTTTTTTTAAGGTAGGAAAGTGGGAAACTTTCACTTTACTCCTAAAGGAAACGCTTGGAAGCTGGACCTGGTGCTGGGGAAGCAGAAGCAGGAGGATTGCTGCAAGACTTGGGCCAGTCAGTCCTGGGGAGTGAGACCTTGTTTCAAAAGCCAAAACCAATTACAACGTTACAGCTTTTCTTTTATATCTTTATCTGAATCACCAGAATACATACTCTTGCATTTTGGTGGCATTATTAAGAAAAGTAAGTGTGTGTGAGCACATACTTTGTTATAGAAGAGTAGATACTTTTCTGTGTGTGAACTAGGCTGTGCTTGCTTAGCTGGTAACCACTAGACGCCAGTAGCACACCTCCTGAAATTGTTACAATCAAAAATGTCTCCAGGCTTTGCCTAATGTCCTGTGGAGTGCTAATTGTCCTGAGTGAGAACCATTAACCTAGTGTTTCTCACAGAAGAAGCTGCATGTAAGCAGATACAGAATTTTGTTTTGTTTTTCCTTAATACATGAGAAATTAGTGAGTTTTGTTTTGGTTTTTGGTTTTTAAGAGGATTTCTCTACATAGCCCTGGCTGTCCTAGAACTTATTTTGTAGACCAGGCTGGCCTAGAATTTGGAGATCAGTCTGCTGTTGCCTCCCGGGTGCTGTGGATAAAGGAAGGCATTTGTTATCACGCCCGGGACAAAATGAGTGTTTTAAAGTAAGTGTTATAACACAATCAACTTGCATTAACTTAAAACATTGGCTTTCTGATGTAAATGTCAGTGAATCAATAGACTTTTTAAAATTCAATTCTAAATACCATCTTGACTTTAACATAAAGATGAGTATAAAGTTTTTTTTAAAAATTGAAATAATATATACTTTAATAGCCATAGAAAACAAAGACGCACCAGTAATGAATGAAGCTAAACTCATTAAAAGAGCATGATGTGGGATTACAGCCATACAAAGTATTTTCAACTAACAGATATATAATTTGCATAGTTGTCATTTTGAGCATCAGGAAGTATCTGTTTTTTCAGTCAACCATGATAAACACAAATACTAAACAGTTTTGAGCTAAGGCTATTTCTCAAGGGTAGAGAAGTTGCCCAGCATGTACAAGGTCCTGGGTTTAATCCTTTGATTTAGTAACACTCAAGTTTAGACTCTATTCTACAACAGGAAAAGTGCTAATACACAAAGAATCACACACCAGAGCATTGTTTGTAATGAAGGTAGCCAAGCACAGTGGCGTGTGCATTTTAATCCCAGCACTGGAGAGACTAAGGGAGGTGGATCTCTGTGAGACCTGGGCCAGTCCTGGTCTACATAGCCTATGAAAACCTGCCTTTAAATAAATAAATAAATAACATTTACAGAGAGAAAAGAAGCAGTACGTATATGGCCCATTAGAGGGCTCTGTCTCCTTGTGGAATATAATGAAATAATGCAATTTACCACAGTGTTAGTTTACTCCCTTGTATTGATCTGAATAAATGGCCATGACATATTAAGTGAATGAAGTCTCCCACTGATTTGGTTTCATTTTTGTAGTGAATATTCCACCCATACATACAGATATTCAGTTTGAGACACACAGAAGATGGGTGTAGTGGATAACAGGGCCTTAGCTTAGATTTAGGGGAAGCAAATTGCTTTATTATTTAATTAATTTTTTTTCTTCTTTTTTATTTTATGCATATAGATGTTTGCATGTGTGTCTGTATATCACATGTGTGCAATGCCTCTGGAGAGCAGAAAAAGGGGCAATAGTTTAGTTTCCTCTTTTCCTAGGACTAGCGTCACTGATGGCTGTGAGCTACCCTGTGAGAGTTGGGCATGCTGAGCCATCTCTCCAGCCCACAAATCGCTTTGTGGGAGAGTCTGCTGAGTTAAAAACAGCTGTCCACTCTGTGAGTCTCAAATTACTGATGAGAATGGACAAAATGATGGTCGTTGGTAACCATCATGACGATATCTGTTTGATGTCTTTCACTTCAGTTCCCACTGACTTTTGAAGATGTAGCCATTTACTTCTCTGAGCAAGAGTGGCAACACTTAGAGGCATGGCAGAAGGAACTTTACAAGCAAGTCATGAGAACCAATTATGAGACTCTCATCTCCCTAGGTAAGGAGCTTTCAACTGTCTCTGAGCCCCTCAGTCACTTGGCACTCCTGTTAGGTAGCAAGATTGCTCGGATACTGACCCAGAAAGGCTTTTTCATCTCGCTGTTGTTGTTGTTGTTAATACTAACGTATATATTACTGGTTTTCCCTTAGAGGTAGACCTTACAGGGAAGTATTTAAGATAACATGTAATATCATAGTCAGAGGTAGCAAAGATGAATATTAAAACTTTTCCCATCACACTTTACTCTGAGATTGCCTGATTTTTCACTGAGAAGCACATCTGCCTGTGCTCATAAAGTACCTGTGTACCTTAACCTAGAAATTGGCTGCCTTGCAGCTTTCCAGTGGGGTTAAAGATTGCAAGAAATGAATGGTCTTCTCTGTAGTGTGATTTTCCAAGAATGTACGGTGAGGTGTTTACGAGTACCTGACTCTGGTTAGTATCATGGACTTTTTCCCCCTTCTTTCTTCTCCTTTTTCTCCTCCTCCTTCTTACTCCTCTTCCTCTTGTCCTCCTCTCCCTCCCCCTTCATCCCTCCTCTGCTTGTGTGTGATTATAAAGATGACACTCAGGTCTTTGCATGAGCCACCCAAGGGCTGTACCACTGACATACTCTTACAACCCCTTTAAAGTTCTTGTTTATTGGATTTTTGTTGCTGTTTTATTGGTTTTTTTGAGACAAGGTCTCACTGTATAACTGAAGCTGTCCTGGAACTCACTATATAGACCAACCTGACCTTGATCTCACAAAGATCTGCTTGTCCTGAGTGCTGTGGTTAAAGGTATGCACCAACCAGCCAGTAGTGGTGGTGGTACCCTCTGGTAGAATACACTGATGAGACAGAGGCAGGAGGATTATAAGTTTGAGACTAGCCTGTGCTCCATATCTACACATTTGTGGGGTGTGTGGTGCACACTTTTTAGTCCTAGAACTTGGGAGCCAGAGGCAAGTGGATCCCTTTGAGTTTCAGTCCAGCCTGGTCTACATAGAGAATTCCAGGAAATGTAAGGCTACAAAGAGACCCTGCCTGAAAAAGGATGTTCACCTTTACACCTGGCTAGTTTTTCTTAGCCATCAAATGAATTTTTAAAATGAATCTGGAGCTGGAGAGATGACTCAGTAGGTGAGATGTCAAGCACTTCCCTTGTCAGCATGAAAACCTGAGTTTGCACACCCAGAGTACACATAAGATATGTGTGCAGCGGCTCACATTTGTTATGTAATAACCATTGATGGGCAAAGTCAAAGGTCAAGACAGGTGGGTCCCTGGAAGAGCCTGACCTCCATGGCAAAGACTCAGGCCAATGACAGATCCTGTCATAAAATTTAAAAGATGGACAGTGTCCTGAGAACCAATATCCCCGGCTGTTCCTTGACTTCCATATGCATGACACCCAATCCCTCCCAGCACACATATGAAAAATTATGCATAAAAATGAGCCTGTTAGGAGAAGCGTAAAATGAACGGCTCCTGTTTGATTCTGGGTTTTGTTTTTTAATTTATATGTATAAATGTTTTGGTATATGTATGTCTGTGAACCACATGTGTGCCTGGAACACAGGGAGACAAGAAGAGAGTGTTATATCCCCCACAACTGTAGTTACAGGTGGTTTGAGCCACTGTATGGACACTGGGGATTAATTTGTCATCCTCTGGAAAAATTTTAAAATGATATGCTTTATAACACTCAAGTCAAATTACCCTGTCTGACTCTTCTATACAGATAACAGACTGCCCAAGCCAGAACTAATATCCTGGATTGAATGTGGGAGAGAGCTCTTCAGCAGCTGGGGAGAAAAACAGAAACTAGATGAAGAAATTCACTGCTCTGTAGATGATGTGCATGTTCATCTAGCTATTGAGGAACAGTTAATTGAGAGTAAGTATGAAGAACCTATCGTCCTAGTGGAGGATGTGATGCACACCTGCAATCTCTGCGCTGGGAGATGATGCAGGGCGAGGGGAGGAGCTCAGAGTTATCCTTATTGGCACAGTGAGTTCCAGTCCAGCCTGACTCTATGAGATCCTGTCTCAGAGAGAGAGAAAGAGAGACACACATAGACACACAGACACACAGACACACACACACACACACACACAGAGACACAGAGACAGAGAGGAAACCACGATTTTAACCTAAACATATCACATTCAGATTTTTATTTTTTCTCCTCTGTTGCAGAAAATCTCCAACCCAAATATGCCCTGGCAATGAAAACACAACTCAATTAATATGAATACATGCTGTGTGCCTAGATTGGGCAGATCTACCACTACACTAACATCTTCTCCGTCTATGAGACCCCTTAGAACTTGAGGTTTCTCTAGGCCATGTGCTTCAGCTCCAGCTTTTCTTCTTCCTCCTCCTCTGTGTCCTCTCCCTCTTCCATTTTCTCCTTCTCTCTCCCCACCTTCTGCTCCACCTTCCCTTTGTCTGCCCAATCAACAGCTCTCCTTTATTTTACAAATTAAGGTGGGAAGCAGGTTTACAGGAAATCACTGCTGACTCATTCCTTGTTCACAACCCCTCACTGGAGAACAGAATTAACATCAAATATAATTAGTCCCAGGGCTATCCACAACATCCCTCTTCCCCTCTTCCTGTTTGGCTGACCTGAGGCTTGATGTTGTATATATTTTAGAGGGGCTGTAAACCATAGTGGTTAGGTGTGAGAACTCTGAAGCCTGAATCTGATCTCTCCTTTTGTAGGGACAGTCATAGTTTCTTTTCTACTGCTGTGATAAAAAAAAAAAAAAAAAAAAAAAAAAAACCCATGACCATGACAGCATTTGGGGTGGGGGAAGGTGCTTATGGTTGCAGAGGGTTAGAGCCCATGACCATCATGTCAAGGATGTGGTATCAGGCAAGCAAGAACTCACATCTCAGTCCACAAGGAGAGGCAGAGAGAGCCAACTGGGAATGGCGTGAACTTTTGAAATTTCAAAATTCACCTCAGTGACACACGTATTCCAATAAACTCACACTTCCTAATCCTTGCCAAACAGTTCTACCGACTGGGGACCAAGTATTTAAACATATGAGTCTATGAGGCCATTCTCATTCAAAGCACCACTGTGACTTTAGGCAGAATATTTAAACTCTTGGTGTATAAAATGCAGCAAATACAAGAACCTGTAACATCATGTTAGGAAGGAATAATGTATGGGGTGCTGAAGGAGACATTGATGGATGCTGTTCTTTGTAATGAATGAGAAAGAACTGAAAGATCCCCAAAGGGAGCCCCCCGCTCCAGTCTCGGGAAGGACGAGCACCCAGTAGGACGCTGAGACCGACTTGCTGTAAACACACGAGGAAGTTTATTGAAGACAGGACAAGACAAGAGCTCAGGCCAGCATGCTGGGGTCGAAACTCATAC
>NC_034591.1:66569313-66591749 GCF_900095145.1 Mus pahari | reverse complement strand
TCACTTTGTAGACCAGGCTGGCCTCGAACTCAGAAATCTGCCTGCCTCTGCCTCCCAAGTGCTGGGATTAAAGGTGTGCGCCACCACGCCCGGCTAGAGATGCCATACTCTTAACACATTCCTTCCACAAACCAGATTCAATGGCATAAGAGCCACGTGGGCAGGTTGACTCCAGCAGTGATCCCAATCCTCTGCTCCAGTTTTCTGTGTTAGTTACTTTTCTCACTGTGGCCAAATCTGTGACAGAAGCAATTAAGAAATGCAGGGTTCATTCTGACTCATTGTTTGCAGAGATACAGTCCATCCTGTAGGGGAGGCCGTGGGGGCAGGAATGTTGGGTGGCTGATCACATTGTGCTTACAGTCAGTCAGGAACCAGAAGCCAATGAGTGCTTGTGCTCCGTGCTCCCCTCCCCCACCCCGCTTTCATTTTTATTCAGTCTGGGAACCCAACCCATACAATCATGCCATCCACATTCAGGGTGATTCTTCCTTGGTTACATCATAGAATTTGTTATATTTATGGACTATGGTATTTGTTAGAGTTCTGTTAGGGTATTTTTGCTACCAATACATTGTGACTCCAAGAGGAATGTTTTTTTTATAAAAATGGAACGTTTGATATTCCTGCAGTTGTAATACTGTTCAGCAGTTATGGAGGCTACAATATGGCCAGAACCACATTAACTTATTCACAACTCTCCTTATGCAGTTTTGTTTTCTTGTTTTTATTTATTTATTTATTTTTAATTTATTTTGTTAGGCCAAGGAAGGTAGTGCATGCTTTTAATTCCAGCCCTTGGGAAGCAGAGACAGGCAGATGTCTTGAATTTGAATCTAGCTTGGGCTACATAGCAAAGTTCCAGGCCAGCATGGGCTACATAGAGAAACCCTGTCAAAAACAAAACAAAACAAAACACTAATAATTTATTTTAGTATTTATGTGTATTGTGTATATACCTGGGTGCACTCAGTGCCCATAAAGACCAGAAGATGGAGTTGAAACCCCTGGAATTAGAGCCATCATGTGGGTGCTAAAAACAGGACCTGGATCCTCTACAAGAGCAGTCTTAAACCACCTGTCTCTTCTGTCCCATTTCCCTGTTTTTATAGGATAAAGAGCTCTAACCCAGACACTATTCGCATAGCAAGGTTTCCATGATGGGCATGTGGAACTCATATCTGCCAAGTCTGTTTCCCGCCCTTAGACCCGGCCTTTGAGACTGAGGTTTTCATCTTTTCACTTTTGACCTGCTCAGTTTAGTTTGTGCGAATGGTTACCGAATTCATCTTGGTTAGAAAGTAGAAGCGCATATTGTGGTCTTGTAGTTATTGGAAGTGTAGGACTCACTTTCGGGGACCCCCCCACTCGAGTCTTGGGAACGGGCACACCGTCTTGATGCAAACACACGAGGTAGTTTAATGGCGGAGCTCCAGGCCGATAGATATGTATCTCATGCAGGAGACAAGGAATCTACCACGAGGCTCAAAAGCTAGGGGTTTTTATAGGGAGAGGGTCGGGGGCTGGGGGAATTGGCGCGGTTTCACACAATTGGCTCATTTGAACATGAGCAAAAATGATTACACATTAGCAGAATAGTACTTGCAAGTCAGAATGTCAGAAGTCCCGAGGGGCGGATGCTTATCTAGGTCAGCGGAACATCTGGTTAACATATAACTTCAAACTATGTCAGGAGGGCAACAGGCAGAAGGAGCCAGATGGCTGATGACTCATCCAAGATAGCCCGGGCATGTTCCTGCATTCCTCTTTTATCTTTATAGCCAGGCAGCCCCAGGAATGTTTTAACAACGAGCCTGCCTGGACATGCCCGGGCCTGTTCCGCTAAGTCTCAGCCTCAGGCTCCTGAGCTTACAAACAACTCTTTGGACTATTTGACATACGTTATATGAATCACAGATCTTAAATTTCATCTTAAATTTCGCTTCCCTTCAGAAGCAGGATGCTCTGACACCACAGGCTCACAGGTTTAATCATCATTATTCTGATGATTTGCAGTCATGCCATAGATAAAAGATGTACTGAATGTTTGTTTTCACTTTCAGGTAGCCAGCAAGCTGTGAAGTCAGAAGTCACACGCCATTCCCAGTTAAGTCCTCTGGAGAGCCGGCATTCCTCTGGACTCGCTTTAGGAGAAAGGGAAGATACTTCCCTCAGACGTGATGAAGGCATTAGTCTCGTAAACGCACAAACCCACTGTGGTGAGGCTGTCGTTTCAGTGGTGCATAGCTCCAGTGAGGCTGCCCAAAGAAGAGTGCTCTCAAGTCACAGAACTCGGGCTCTCCCTGGCTTGCAGAGAGTTTCCTCTTGGCAGAGTACCCAGTACTCTTGTCCAGTCTGTAGGGAAAACTCTTGGGAGAAGAATCACTTAGTGAAGCAACAGAAGTGCCACTCAAAGAGCCGGTCATGTAGGGTCTGGAAGAAGGTCAGCAGACAGGCTGATGCTAAACAGCTGCAGTGCATCTCATGTCCCGAATGTGGGAAGAGCTTCTGCCTGAAGCAGTACTTGGTGAGTCATCCAGATATCCATTCAAGGAAGAGACCATCCCAGTGCCCTAAGTGCAAAATGTGCTTCCACCGCGAGCATACCCTTTTAAGCCACCACCTCAAGGACAGTTGTTTCCAGCACCCCAAATGTGACGCGAGCTTCCTGACGGATAGCAGTGTTGCCCTGTGCCAGCAGATTCAAGAGAGGCCAGCCTTCTGGAGAGAAGACACCAGTATGCCCTCGAGACAGAATCCAGGCCCCAGTCTGGACTGTGAGGACTGCTGCCGCCTGGGTAGCAAGCTGAAGGGCCTGCAGTGTGGCTGCATCCTAGGTGAGGACAGACCCCGCTCACGCACAGAGTGTAGCAACTGCTTCCTCTCACCGTCTAAGCAGGTAGGTCTCTGCAGGGCACACACAGGAGAAAAAGCCTTTCAGTGTCCAGAAAGCAACAAGCGCCTCTGCCCGAGAGGCCTGCAGAATGTCCACCAACACGGGCATAGTGGAGAAAGACCGGCCTTCTGTAGAAAGTGTGGTCAAGGATTCACCAAGCATTGCGGACTCACAGAACACACCCGAACCCTCAGCGGGGAGAAATCTTTCTGGTGCGCCCAATGTGGAAGGAACTTCAGCCAAAGGGGACAGCTGCTGAGACACCAACGGCTTCACTTAGAGGAAAAACCCTTCCAATGCACAAGGTGTGAGTTGCGCTTCCATTTGAAGAGCAGGTTGAGGGCCCACCAACTACAACATGGTGGAGAAAGGCCATTCTCCTGCAGCGAGTGTGGCCGAGCCTTCACCCATCGGTGCAAGCTCCGTGAGCATCTGAGAGTGCACAGTGGAGAGAGGCCCTTTCAGTGTCCCGAGTGCCACAAGAGCTTCCGCCTGAAAGGCGTCCTGAAGGCCCACCAGCGCATCCACAGCAAGGAGAGGCCATTCTCATGCGGGGAATGTGGCAAGGGCTTTATAAGACAGTCTAAGCTCACAGAGCACTTCCGCGTCCACAGTGGAGAGAGGCCCTTCCAGTGTCCCGAGTGTGACAGGAGCTTTCGCCTAAAGGGGCAGCTGCTTAGCCATCAGCGCCTACACACAGGAGAGAGACCCTTCCAGTGCCCGGAGTGTGGCAAGAGCTACCGTGTGAAGGCTGACATGAAGGCACACCAGCTGCTGCACGGCGGGCAGATGCCATTCTCCTGCCAGTGTGGGAAGGGCTTTGCCAAGCAGTCTAAACTCATGGAGCACATGAGGACACATACAGGAGAGAAGCCTTTTCAGTGTCCCAAGTGCAACAAGAGCTTCCGATTGAAGGCTCAGCTGCTCAGCCACCAGGGCCTGCATACAGGCGAGAGACCTTTCCACTGCCCTGAATGTGATAAAAACTTCCGGGAAAGGGGTCACATGCTCAGGCACCAGCGCATCCACAGGCCCGAGCGGCCCTTTGCCTGCGGTGACTGTGGAAAGGGCTTCATTTATAAGTCCAAACTGGCTGAACACATCCGAGTACACGCAAAGGCCTGCCAGGTGTCACGTGAGCCTGACATTAAGAAAAGGCTTAGCCAACTGTTTGCAATGATAGAGGCTGACTGGAGTTGAGGTGGGTGGGACGTCGGCTCTGGGAGCAAAGCTTAATTGCCAGGGCAGCCTGAAGAATGGTGGCTCAGCCTGCTGGGAAGCGGGTTTTAGGAACGGGGCTCTACTTATCCAAAATATAAATTCAATGGGAAACCATGAAGAGTTTTCTCTTTTGGAATACCACCAATTATATCCTCTCCCTTGGTAAAAAGAGGTATTTGTTCTTTCCACCACTTTAGGTGCATTTCACCCAAAAGCAGTTAGTTCAAAAGTCCCAACTTAAACCAGAAAGAAATTCCTCCAGAGCCACTGTCAAAGCTACAAAAGGGGAAGGGAGGGGTCTATTTAATATCAGCTCTGCTCTTTTGTTCTCTCCAGATTATAATTTGGTTAAATACAGTGAATTTTATTTCTGTAGTGATATGCTTTTGTTTCATTTATTTTGAAACCAGTAAGATAAATTCTCTGAATTTCATGTGACTGTTGAAATTTCTTCTCGGGACTCTTAATTAATGTGTAGCATGGTCGTAAGAAAATGCTGATAATCTGAGTTGAGGAAGCAAAAAACCAAGGTTGAGAGGTCTGGCTCCAGATCAGGGGCTGAGTCAGTGGATAGAGATTTGGGAGTTCTGGTGTGGAGATGCTATTCGAAGCAGAAGTAAGGTTCTCAAGAATGGATGAATATTTAAGTAACTGACTAAAGAACAGGCAGAGTGGACTGGAGAGATGGCTCAGCGGTTAAGAACACTGACTGCGCCCTTTTCCCTTTCACCACTGTCATGCCATCCAGACTGAGGAAGACCCGGAAACTCCGGGGCCACGTAAGCCGGGGCCATGTAAGCCACGGCCACGGCCGCATCGGTAAGCACCGCAAGCACCCAGGCGGCCGCGGGAATGCTGTAGGCATGCATCACCACCGGATCAACTTTGACAAATCTCACCCAGGTTACTTTGGGAAAGTTGGTATGAGGCATTACCACCTGAAGAGGAACCAGAGCTTCTGCCCAACTGTCAGCCTGGATAAACTGTGGACGTTGGTCAGCGAGCAGACGCGGGTCAATGCTGCAAAAAACAAGACTGGAGTTGCTCCATCATTGATGTTGTTCGATCAGGCTACTACAAAGTTCTGGGCAAGGGAAAGCTCCCTAAGCAACCTGTCATCGTGAAGGCCAAATTCTTCAGCAGAAGAGCTGAAGAGAAGATTAAGGGTGTTGGAGGTGCCTGTGTTCTGGTGGCTTAGAAGCCACAGGAGGTTAATTAAATGCTAACATTTTCAAAAACAAAAGAACACTGACTGCTCTTCTGAAGCTCCTTAGTTCAATTCCCTGCAACCACATGATTGCTCACAACCATCTGTACAACTACAGTATACTCATATACATAAAATAGAGAAATAAATCTTTAAAAAAACAAAAGAATAGACAGAGCATAAAGCAGGTATCACAATATGCAAAAAAATAGTTCTAGAACTATAGAGATCTGGCTTAACTCACAGATATCCACTGCCTCTGTCCCCCAAGTACTGGAACTAAAGGCGTGGCCAGGACACAACTCACTGAAGGTCTCCTTCCAGGGCAGGGATTCTTACACTTCACTTAATTGGAAATCTAGAAACCATGTCATGTTCTGTGGATAGTAAATTCCTCAAACCAAACCTAACTCCACTTGACAGAGCCAAATCCCAACCTTTTAAGAAGATTATACTCCTTAAGTTTCTTTGTTATTAAATGCCAGAGTATTCTAAGTATTTGGTATTGCTATTAAAAAGTAAACGCTATTGGAATTCGTAGAAATGAAACATTGAAATATAAATAAACTCTAACATTTTTATATTAAAAAGAAAGTTTACGTCTGCTCTGGAATCGGACTGCACGATAGTGTCTTTAGCAATTAAGTGCCCATAGAAGCCAATAGAGGAGTGTGTGTCCTGTGCTCTGGATCTGCAGTTATGGACTGTTGTAAGCTGTCATGTGGGTCCTAGGACTCAAACCCAGGTCTTCTACAAGAGCAGCAAGTATTCTTGACTGATGAGCCACATCTCCAGCCTCCTTTATTGGTTTAATATTTACTAATTTTTCCATATGTCTTTGTGTAAGGGGGGCAGTGCATGTGCCATGGCACTTGCGTAGAGGTTAGAGGACAACCAGTGTTGGTCCTCTATTTCTTTTTAATATTTATTTATTATATGTAAGTACACTGTAGCTGTCTTCAGACACTCCAGAAGAGGGCATCAGATTTCCTTATGGATGGTTGTGAGCCACCATGTGGTTGCTGGGATTTGAACTCCGGACCTTCGGAAGAGCAGTGCTCTTACCCACTGAGCCATCTCACCAGCCCTGTCCTTAGCACTGTTAAGAACAAAACAAAACTTAGGGATTGATTCATCTGGTGAGAGTAAAAACATTAGAGGCCAGTACCTTTGGCATAAAAAGGAAATTACTGAGCCAACTTTTTATTTCTATGAACTTAGAAACAGCTTATCAAGAGCAATCCTCTGCAAAGACAATCAGGTTGCCAGCCCCGTGTTACAGTAGCTGGGCAAACCTAAATGGGAATCTTGCCCTACAACATCAAAGACAGTCAGTATTTAGCTACAGGGAACTGCAGTTACAGTGGCATCTACTGAAATACTCTATTCTAAACCATGAACACAGACTCTGAGTATGAGGAAAGAACACAGTAAGCAGGCACACACAGCTTCTAAGCAGCTAGTTCCGAAGGTGTGTCCAGAGCGAATTTCAGTCTGCAATTACAATTCTAAAAGGCCAAGAAGGGCTAACTTCCATGACATGTTGTTACAAGTGTAAGATTGGGGGAAAAAAAAAGTGGGGTGGGCCTAGTGGCCCATCCTTTAATCCCAATTCTCTGAGGGCAGAAGCTTGCTGGTTTCTAGGAGTTCAAGGCCAGCCAGAGTTATCTTGTGAGAACTTGTCTAAAAACAAACAAACATAAACAAACAAAATACCAAAACCCAAACAACCAAAACCTGGGGAGATGGCTCAGTGGTTAAGACCATTTACTGCTCTTGCAGAGGACCTGAATTCCGTTTATAACAGCCATGTCAGATGGTTCATGAGACCTATAACTGCAGCTCTAGGGGACCCAGTGTCCCCTTCTGACCTTTGCAGGCACCCGCACTCACATGCACACACCCAACACCCACATAACACATACTTTAAAAATACAAGTGGAGAGTTAAGAGAGGCCGGTCAGCTATTCTTCCAGAAGACCTCAGTTTGACTTGCTGCACCCACATAATGGGACACAGCCACCTGTAACTCCGGTTATGGGAGTTCTAACCCTTTCTGGAGTCCTCATGCAATGGGCATGTACGTAGTGCATAGACATACATGCAAGCAAAACTCCTATGCACGTAAAATAAGATAAAAATAAAAATGTGGGGCTAAAGCTGGGTCAGGTGACACATACCTTTAATCTCAGCACTTGGAGGCAGAAGCAGGTAGATCCCTAAGTTCCAGGCCGGACTGGTGTACAGAGTGAGTTTCAGGACAGCCAGTGCTACACAGAGAAACCCTGTCTCAAAAATCAAAACCAACCAAACAAAAACAACAACAACAAAACTAAAAAGCTAGCCGGGCGTGGTGGCGCATGCCTTTAATCCTACACTCGGGAGGCTAGAGGCAGGTGGATTTCTGAGTTCCAGGCCAGCCTGGTCCTGGTCTACAAAGTGAGTTCCAAGACAGCCAAGGAGTTTTAAACCCTGTCTCAAAAACAAAACAAAAAAACCAAAAAGCAGAAACAAACACAAAACCCCACAAAAAACAAACAAAAAAACAAACACACGTGAGAGGATAGAGCACCCACATTTTAGCTCCAGAAAATCTGGAAAATATACATGCCTTCTTCTAACCTCTGAATACATCATGCATGTATATACACATGGAACACATGCATGTTTTCAGGTAAAACACTCTTACACATAAAATAATAAAAGTTAAAAAAAATGGAGATATTTTTGTTTTGTGTTGGATGAGAGATCAAAGGTTTGTGTGTTTTGTTTGTTTTGAGACAAGGCATTACTCTCTGTTCAGTTTGGCTTTGAATTTCTGGGCTAAATTGATCTGCGTTAGCCTCCAAAGTAGTTGAGACTACAGAAAAGAATTATATCAGAATAATAAAAAAGGTAGAACCATCACTGAGTTCTACAGAAAATACAAGAAACTGCAGTCATCTCTTGTGGTTTAACCTAGATAAGATCAATCATAAACCTCATGAGTCCAGAGCATGTAGGTCATGCACCTGTCTGGTCTTAATTAGTTTTCAAAATATATAATCTGAACTTCTGACTGTGGACATGCATGTGGGAATTGTCACAGATACACTAGTAGATAGACTACTAGTAAATGGTAGGGACTCTCTCCCAACGGACTACTTCTCTAGAGAGAGATCTTCAGGAGTAAAAGAAAACACACATTCAAATTGGCCTAGGAAGCTAGCCTAATGGTGCGAAAATGACAACCCAGGGGAGTAGTCATAAATATAGCTCAGTTTCTCCTCCTGTATATATCAGAAAATACTGCAGGACTCTCTAAGATTTATTTATTTAGCCTCATTTGTCTTCTATGTCTTATCAGATGTTAATCCACAGGTGCTAAACCTAATGCCAGTACAGCTTTCTTTTCTGGAATGAAAACCTAGTTTCTTCTCCAAAACACTCACGGTTATTTCTAGATGTAAACCGCTAGATTGGTTCTCTCTCTCTCTCTCTCTCTCTCTCTATCTCTCTTTTCCCCCAGAAAATCATAATATAAGGCAATGTTCAGACAAGAATCTAACTTAGTTATAGACTTAGTCATGGAGTTCAAGTTCTAATTTTTCTTTTCTTTTTTTTTTTGCGACAGGATATCACTAAAAGTCATGGGTCTCTGTCTCCACAGAAGTGGAGTCAGCACACCCAGCTCTGAATCAACTAATCTGTTTCATATACCTCTCCCAACCTAATATCCAGGAAAGAAACTCAAACTTCTATATGCTCAACAGAAAAAACATGACGCCAAAGACCATAGGGACAGAGGCAGGATCTCTGATCTCACTTTTTCCCAAAAGTTCTGTCCACTTTAGTTTCCGGCACAAGGACAGACCCAGACGGATGAGCCTACACCTGCACCTCACCATTTCCCCGAGTTTCTTACACGTGTTCTTCCTGCCAAGCTTGGCCAAAGGGAGCAGGCCTCCCAACCAATCCCTCCCCTCCGAGTGCTCAAGCCCCGCCTCCCTGTGCAGGGCTGGTTGCCTTTGTTCTCCCCCTCACTCTTTCCGGACCTGGGCGCTCCAAGCAAACCGAGTGGCAGCCCGTGATTGGTGGTCGCGGCGCAGCCAATCAGAAGGGGGCACCTCACGCTAGGGCTCGGAGTTTTAAACGCCAAGCAGAGGGGCGCGCCCGCGCGGAGGGCTCAGGCAGCGGGGCGGGGTCGGTGTGGGCGGGGCGCCACGGCTCTCGCCCTGATTCGTGCGGGGATTGGACGGGCCGCGGCTTCCTTGCCTCTAACCAATCACCGGCCTGAACTTCCTGGAGGCTTTGGTGCGCTCCGGCGTCGCTCGGGAGGTCGAGGAGTGCTCCGCGGTGGCCGGTGTCTTCAGGCCCAGCTCTGCACCCAGTCATGAAGCTCCGGAAAGCTTGGCTGTTGGTCCTGCTCTTGGCGCTGACACAGCTCCTGGCCGCTGCGAGCGCCGGAGATGCGCACGAAGGTGAGCGGGAGGGCGGGCCGGAGCTAGGTGGGAGCAGCTCGCGTGGGCTGCAAACCTTGCTGGGGCCTGACAGGGTGCTTCGCTCACACCCCTGCGGAATTAGTGACCCGGGAGCAGCGAACTTAATGGAGTTTCAATGTAGTGCCGAATCTAGGGGTGTGGGCCTCATTAGTTCCTACTGGAGACTAGGACACGGAGGGACGTGCCGAGTGCCTGGCTAGCAACTCGTCTCTTTACCCTCACTACTGAGATTTGCCCCTTTGGTGAGTAAAATGTTCTCGTTTCCAAAACCGGTTTTAGAAACGAGACGGAGGCGGGATGGCCGCTAGTAGGACCTGGAAGAGGCAGTCGCAGACACTGGGCATCTATGTCAAGAAGTAGATATAACTCAGGCTTTGTTTTCGTCTTTTATGGAAACTGGAGCTGCCATTACTTATACAAGCATTTTATTCAGCGCCCCTTTTTTTGCCAGTCGCTGCACTGTGCTTTGAGATTCGAGGCTGGTGATGAATGTATTCTAGTAGGAACAGTACGTGTAACTCCTAGACATTACGCCCGCACCCTTTCTTCGAAATCCTCTACCGAAAACATAAGAACTTTGAAATTGGGAAGTACTAGTTAACGTTGTTCCTAGAGAACGGGTCTGATCGACACCTTTCCTTAACCCTTCTAACCACTAACTTGTTGCCTACTAGCTTTAGTCTAATATAAACAAGCCCCATTTTTAAAGTTTAGTGTGTAGGGGGAATGTGAACTTTATACTCCTAGGTTGAGTAAGATTCCTGTGGATCATTGATTTATGAGTCTTTGCCCAGGTAGGAAAGAGTAGAAATGAAGAGACTGCTGAAAGAGGCCAACTATCTGTCCTACCTACGAGGATATCTTGGCACTTTTGTCCAAACTGACTGAGGGCTCATTTCTTATAGAGACCCAAAGTACATTGAAACAGAAAGAGGGCAGAGTCTTCATTTTAAGCAAATTTTTTACTTTTCAAGGCAGAATAGACTGGGGGGGGGGGCGGCACATGAAAAGTTTGAGAACCACTGTAGTTTGGTGTATACTTTAAGAACGTGTTTAAAAACTACTCAGTTGTGAGACAGTGGTCTGTTTTAGGGTGATGTTTGTTTGTTTGTTTAAGATGGGAGTCTCATTATGTAGCTTGGAGCTCATCATGTAGACCAAGCTGACCTTGAGCCCAAGAGCTCTGCCTGCCTCTGTGCAGGGGTTAAAATGCCAGGAAGTGTGAAAAGTGTGACTTCTTGAGAGGCCTGGGTGAGTGGATTTCAAAGGTTGTTTAGACTAGCCAGTGGTGTATCTTTTGGGTCACTGGTGCTGTCTCTGGGGGAGTGTTTGCTCTTGGTGAACCCAGGAATCCCTGGGGTGTCTGGGCCAAAGACAACCCTCTCAGGCTAGGTTCTCAGGTTTGGTAGGGCTGGCAGTATTATATCAGTTACCTAGCATGTGCAAGGTACTGCACTGCAAAGCGGGGGAGAATGCAGTTTCACTCATTGTGCTTGGTCCATACGAAGTATCATCTGTCGTGATTGAGCACTAGTTAACGTTCTTTTGTTGTTGTTGTTCACTATTTACTGTTTGAGTTTGGCCTAATGATCATTTGTCCAGCCAGTACTAGCTCCTCGGCAAGGTGAAGTGTGGCCTTGCTGAAGAAGTGGGGACATCCTTGCAGAAAGTAAGTACCAGTGCCTGGCCCGGTCAGGGATGCAGTCATCATCAGGGTTGTTCAGTGGTTGTAGACAGGATGTGAGATGTTTCATTTGGTTTATGCCAAAAGAGATCGCACCCTTTCAGAAGTTACTCGGAAGTTTTGGATATGTTTTTCTAAGCTAGAATGTTTGACTTTAAAAGTGAAGTCTAATCAGGGGATCGTAGATAGAGTTAAAAAAAAAAAAAAAAAAAAAGAAAGAAACTAGTGGATGGAGATGTAAATCAGTGGTAGAGCAGTTACCTCAAGTGTGCAAGACCCTAAGTTTGATCTTTATCACAGCAGAACAGTCCTGAGGGCTTGAGAAATGGCTCCGTGGTTAAGAGTATGTTATGTTCCTCCAGAGGACCTGAGTTTGATTCCTAACAACCAACATTAGATATCTCACAACTACCTGTAACTCTAGCTCCAGGACAGAGCCTCTGGGAACCTGCACTCATGTGCACATACTTACACATAATTTTTAAAATAAAAATTTAAAAACAGAAATAAATACTCAGAAATAAAATCTCACATTAGAATTTTAAAAATGCGATCTGAGATAACCAAGCATGCATGGTTTCAGGTTTTTTGGTTGTTTTTTCTGATTTTTTTTCTTTTTATTTGTTTAGGGTTTGTTTGGGTTTTTGTTTGTTTGTTTGTTTTGAGGTAGGGTTTCTCTGTGTAGCCCTGTCTTGGAACTCATTCTGTAGACCAGGCTGGTCTTGAACTCAGAGACCCTCCAGCCTCTGCCTCTTGAGTGCTGGGATTAAAGGTGTGCCCACCACCACCAGGCTGGGTTATTTTCACTGTGTGGATAAGTCTTCCTGTAACTGGGTGGACTATCAGGATTCCCTTCCTCTCCTAGCCATATTCCCTAGCTTGAAGAGGGGATAACATTTCATAGTGCTTTCTCTCTAGTCCCTGACTAGAACAGATAGCCTGCAGCCAGGATGAATGTGGATGACCATAAACCCTACCTAACCTCTCCAGCCTCCTAAATGCACAGGTAGGTGGCCACCGGGCAGAAGTTGCAATGCATCCTTGCATCCAGCGGATCACTTAGGGAGTGGGAAGTATTCAGTTTGTCTCTTAAAAAGCCACTGTGATGAGTGGCCTACTTGTGTAACATACGTGAAGTCCCGGCATTGGCCAGTAGGTGCTTCCTGTTAGGTTGTAGTAGGCAAAGCTCTTGAAGTTCCAGCAGCCTTGGGCTTGGTGAACTTAGTGTTAAATACTGAGGGTCCCAAAGAATTGGTTGCTGTGAATACCAGTACATATGGTGTGGATTGTCAGTCACGATTGAGAGTGGATGCCGTCCGATGGATCCAGAGTGAGTGTAAGGGACGAAGCTTGGATCACCAGCCCTCCTGGAACAGCAGCCGCTTGGCTTTAATCAATATCAACAAACTGTGTATTATGACTTAATTCTGGTTCTTTAAAAAAAGTATGTCAGTAGACTAGGCACCATTTTTTGAGTGCCACGGAGCAGAGGATTGTTGTATTCTGTATGTGGTATGTATGTCCTCCCCGTCTCCTCAGTTCCTGAACATTCTGGAAAGATGTGAACAAAACCTTGTTGAGGAAGCTTGTCCTCTGTTCCCTAGGGAGTTGTCCAAAAAACATGCATCATGGAACCATGCAGTAATTAGCTACCCTTGTACTGTCAACTGTTAAATTCAATCAGGGACCCACATCTTCTCTACTCTGCTCCTCCTGAATACCTTAGAGCCTGTCCCCTTAATTCCTCTCTGTCCTTAACACCTGTTTTGATGGTGCCTAGAAGGAGGTAGCAGTGGGCAAGAGAAGCCCAAGCCAGCTTGGTTTTTATTCTGAAAGTGGGCACATTAGAGTTATTTCTCTTACTCTAACAAAAGTACAATGTAGGCCTCAGTTGAGGGAAGGATGTGTGAGGCAGGAAAAGGCTGCGGAGAGTGGGGGAAGTGAGTAAGATATGAGTAGTAGAGATGAGACAGCTAGGATTTTTGTAATGATTTTGCAGATTGGTCAAGTCTGTTAATAATGATCAAAGCTAACCTGATAACCCCAGAACTTAAGCGTTGTAGAAGAGTAGTATGAGGGACATGTGGGTGAAACTCGGGTCTTTATGTACCCACAGTTATAGAGCCCGTATTGGGTTACTTCATACATTCCACAAGTCTCAGAGGTTCCAGGATCCTGGGAACAGGTTTCAGGCCTTGAGTGCACTCAGTCCCAGACAGTAACCGGCAGTGTTGTTGACTGAGCTCCTGAGAAAACAATTGGCCCTTTGACACACTCTGGCTCCAGGTAAAAGGAATAGTGTGCTTGCTGCACATAGATCTGCTTACTGCCATGACAGTCCATGGAGAAACTCCTCAGGGAGACCCAGAGTTTCATGCAGTTTGGAAAGAACAACTTAAAAGTTAACACAATAACACTCTCTTGCATTCTGGGGGGAAATTAATTCCAACAAAATATAATTTTTTGTGTATTTGATGCAGATTGGTTCCCTAAGTCTATAAAATTGTCATTGTTTCATAGTCTTTTCCTCTCAGAGTATTACTCAAGGCTGGCTTTCTAAGAAAAGCATGCTTCCCTTCCAGCTGTCTCCTGAAGGAGCAGCCCTGTGGGATATTTTTAATATGAAGTGGAATGACACAGCTTTTTCAGAAGTAGAATTTATGTGTGTACCAGAGAGTAAATCTTGGTATCTGCACATTTGGAGGGAACGGGCAGGTAAAGTGTCACTGGGAAAGGTTTATTGAGGTTCTAGAAAACGGCAGGACAATGGGCTTTGACTCCATAGCATGACCACGATGCTACATCAGTGTTCCTACTTGGAATGTAAGTATAGTTTACAGAGGTGGAACGGGATCTGTGGGGTAAGGATATACGGCCATCATGACTTGTTTTAAGAGTTTGGGCCTCTGGTATAGTTGTAAAGGAGAAAATCATGAGTTTCTTAACCAGCATGGGTCTTTTCTGGTCAGATGCTTCCGAAACAGAAAATGCCACTGAGGAGGAAGAGGAGGAGGAAGAAGATGAAGAGGAAGATGACTTGGAAGTTAAGGAAGAAAATGGTGTTTGGGTCTTAAATGATGGAAATTTTGATAACTTTGTGGCTGACAAAGATACAGTGCTACTGGAGTTCTATGCACCATGGTAAGCATAGATCTTACAGCTGGACAATTTATGGCTCAGGCCATCCAAGCCCCAGCTGAAATGAAGATCTGACCACAAGAGCTCCAGCTTTTCCATTTTTTCCTACTACTTTATTTTATTATTACTTTCTGTTTGTTTTTTGAGATGGGGCTGCTATTATTATTATTATTAATTGCATTTTTGATTATTTTATTTTGTGTATGTGCTATAGCATGCTTGTGGAAGTAAGGAAAACTTACAGGAGTCATTTTTTCCACCATTGTGGATCCGGGGGCTAGAACTAGGATCTACAGTCTTGGTGGCAAGTGACTTTTACTTGCTGTGCCGTCTCACCAGCTCTAGGACTTCAACTTGATGTCAGGATGTTGGAAACTGGAGACCCATTCCTCCCGGCTGGCATTAGGTAGCCTTTAGTCAGCCCCCACCATAGAATGGTAATCATAGTTTCTGAACAGGCTGGCAGAGGCAGCTCCAGGTGCAGGCTGCTGACCATGGGGTGATTTTCTTGTTTATTTTTGTTCTGTACAGAGCTCTGGGGAAGCAGATACAAATTCTTTTCCTGTTTTACCCCTCATGCTTTCGCGCATGGAAACTGTTAAATTCCTCCCACTTCTCTTGTGCTGTTTTGCATTTCATAGTCCCTTCTGTTCTTTGCTCTTCCTTCTGTGCTCTCTCTGTTTCACTCCTGAGGTAGTCTTACATTATTTATCTAATACATGATTTAAAACCATTACTTTCTATAAGATAAGGGATCCTTTTAGCAGTTTTGAGGTTTTATTTGTATATTATATATCAGTTATTTTATGCTTTTTTTTTTAATTGCAAAAGCAATTTGTTGTGTGTATGGTATATAAATTATAAGTCTTTGTATAAAACCTCCGTTTTTTGAACGTTTTGTTGGATTTCAATCTCCTTGCATACAGGTAATTCTTTTTCTTCTTCCTTAAATTTCTCAGGTGTGGACATTGCAAGCAGTTTGCTCCAGAATATGAGAAAATTGCCAGTACTTTGAAGGATAATGACCCTCCCATTGCTGTTGCAAAGATCGATGCAACCTCATCATCCATGCTAGCCAGCAAATTTGATGTGAGTGGCTACCCCACCATCAAGATCCTGAA
This sequence comes from Mus pahari, assembly GCF_900095145.1. Taxonomy (NCBI): domain Eukaryota; kingdom Metazoa; phylum Chordata; class Mammalia; order Rodentia; family Muridae; genus Mus; species Mus pahari. Next base: position 66,576,001 of record NC_034591.1, on the reverse strand, counting down.
GAAGGGACAGGCTGTTGACTATGATGGCTCCAGGACCCAGGAAGGTGAGCTCCAGGACGTGAGCTGTTGGGGAATGGTACCTAAGGAACAGCACTCAAGGTTGACCTCTGGCCTCCATACACCGGTATATATGCATTTAAAAGAAAAAACACACATTCTCTCACGCATACAAATGGTCCCCTTTAGCGGAGGACAAGCCTTAACAACTTAAGTCCTTGGCATGCATGTCTACCCACCCTCGTTTGAATACATAGCCATTCTTGAAAAACTATGAAGGTAATAGGCACCCAGCTTTCATACCGGACTTTCTGGTCTGCTTTGGAACCTTTCGAGCTGTATGTCTAGGAGCTAGAGTAGGCACCTCGTCCCTGAGGCGTCCCCTCTGAGTGAATTTTAATAAATGGTTGTTTCCTAGTAAGCTGGCTCAGGGTCTCTGGGTATGGGTGTGGGCAGGAGCAGGCAGTTTGTATAGTGAACTTGTGAAGATTGGTCCCCTTGGCTTTTGGTGATATTTGTAGTAAAGAGGAAAATTTACAGTTCCTTGCCCTAAGAATCACTTGTTTATTTTTTTTATTTTTATTTATTTTTTGTGCTGGGGATCAAACTAGAGTAACTTATATGATAAGCAAACATTCTACCACTTGTACTACCTCCGCAGCTTTGGCCCATTTATCTATTCATTTATATTAATTAACTTTTGAGACGGGGTCTTACTATGTAGCCCTGCTGGTAGATTAGGCTAGCCTCGAACTCATATAGCGATCCCCATGCTTCTGCCTCCTGAGTGCTGGGATTAAAGGTGTATGCCACTAGCCTGGCTAGTCTCTTTATTTTTAAGGATGATTTTCCACTCCAGTTACTCCATTTCTGAAGTGAAGCCACAAAACTATTACATTTTTTAATCTGCGTGGGTGGTGATTATGGGCATGCTACGGTGTATATATGAAAACCAAGGACAACTTATAGGGGTTGGTTTTCCTGCCACATGGTCCTGAGGATTGATTGATCTCCGGTCTTGAGGCTTGGTGGCAAGTGCCTCAAGCCACTATGTATCTGTCAGTTACTGTTCTGGTCCTATGAAGAGACTATGACCATGGCAACTCTTAGAGAAAACATTTAATTGGTGAGGTCCTTGCTCAGGGTTTCAGAGGCGGTGGGGAGCCTGGTGAGAGGCAGCAGGCATTGGAGCAGCTGCTAAGAGGTCTGTCCTGGTCAGACATTGAGTCTCATGTTTTTCTGTTGTTTTATTTTTTAGAAATTGTTGCCAAAGTCAGAGAAGTTTCCCAGCCTGATTGGACACCTCCACCTGAAGTCACTCTTTCATTGACTAAAGATAACTTTGACGATGTCGTAAATAATGCAGACATCATTTTGGTGGAGTTCTATGCCCCGTGGTATGTTAACAGTCACTTTCATGATACTATGATAATGAGTGTTCAGAACTCTGCTAAGCATTGAAGGTTGCAATGCACAGCCAGCAAGGTTAATACAGAGCAAAGTTAAGGCAGCATCTGGGACTAAGGGAAACCATGGGAGGGCTGTACGTGGGAGGAAGCAGGTCCTCGCTTTAAACTTTACTGTGTGTGTGTGTGTGTGTGTGTGTGTGTGTGTGTGTGTGTGTGTGTGTGACAGCATGTGTGGTAGTAAAAGAACAGCTTTGTGGAATACTTGCTCTCTTTCCATTTTTTGTTCTGGGGAGTTGAACTCATGTTGTCAATCTTGCATGACAAGCACTTTGACCTGCTGAACCTGCTGAACCATCTTGCCAGCCTGTTTTTTGATTTCTTAAGAACTTTCTCTGGAACCATAAGGTCACACAAATTGTGTAGTGCAAGCTGGCCTCAAACTCCCAGAGATCCATCTGCCTCTGCCTCTGCCTCTGCCTCTGCCTCTGCCTCTGCCTCTGCCTCCCAAGTCCTGGGATTAAAGGCTTACCCAACCACTCTTGCCCAGTGCTCACATCCACAATTCATAATTTAGTCTTTATTCTCGTGACTTTATTCTTGGCCTTGTTATGTAGCCTAGGTTGGCCTACAAACTTGGAGCAGTATCCTGCTTCAACCTCTCAAGTCCTAGAATTCAGGCATGTCTTACCACCCCTGGATGGAAAAAGACTTGTAGGGAGATGAATATAACTGTGGGAGCCACTGGACTTCCCAGGAAACAGTCTGAGGCAGCATCTTGGCGAATTCTTCATTCCTCTGACTTTTGAGCCAACTTAGCATTTGCCTGGGTGAGTCACTAGAATAAAGACTAAATTTCTTGCTCTACACAATTTGTGTGACCTTATGGTTCCAGAGAAAGTTCCAGGAAAGACGGGATTACACAGAGAACCCCTGTCTCCAAAAAATAAATAAGTAAATAAATAAAATAAAATAAAAGTGCCTTCAAGTGTGTGCATGGTTGAGGCCCCAGAGTGTCAGCAAGAAAAAGAAGTTTGTTCTGTTAGAATCAGCAGGCAGAGGCTGTGGCTGATGCATAGCAAGGAGCTAGTCTGCCCTGGCACAGGCAGGGCCTGTGTGAACCCAAAACTGGCTTTCTGGATTCTGCAGCAAAACCCACTATATCTGTTCATTGTTGGGTGTACAGATGAAACGGATGCCCAAAAGGGAAAACGAACTGGGGGAGAAAGAAGGAATTAATGTGGTATACCTGGGAGCAGATAAGGCAGTGGCACCTTTTTGACCCAGCTTGAGGGCTGAAGAGATGCCAGTCCTTACATTGCTATAGAGGAGGCCTGACATTCTAGGTGAGACAGGACATTGTACTAGTGGGTCACCTACCCATTCTGGTTTATGACTGTTACTGTTATTTGCTGTGAGGAAAGACCATGACAGAGACAGCTTATAAAAGGAGTTTGTGTGGCCTTATGGTTCCAGAGAGATAATAGACCAGGCAGAGTGCAGGCCTGGCAGCAGGGCTAGGAAGCTGAGGGCCCACCAGAGTGAAGCAGAGAGAACGGACTAGAAAATGGTGGGAATCTTTTAACTCTGAAAGCCCACGTCTATTGACATACATTCTCCAACAAAGGTACAGCCTCTAAGCTCCAAAAAGCATCACCAAATAGGGACCAAGCATTCAAATGGGAGACAGGGGACAGACATTTCATTCCAACCTCCAACTCCACAGTGACCACTCAGGAGTTGTGTGTAGCAAATTGAACCTAGCAAGCTCATTAAGCACCTTATAAGCTCATGGTACCTAAGATGAGAGTTATCCTTTACTTGCAGATAGTTGACATGTTGTATTAATTGAGTTTAATTAATTGAGTTTGACATGGACCTGAAGGAGACAGTGTTTATGTTAACTGGGAGAACCTGAGAGCAGGTATAAGTCATCAGGGTCTCATGCTGTAGATCGTCTGTTTGTTTGTTTGTTTTGTTTGGTGGTTTGTGTGCCGCCAAAGTTTAAATAAACATGGGTGCCAGTCAGATAGGCATGTGATCTGCCACTGTGGCCCCTACACAGTCTGTGTTAATCGTGATCCTAATTGCAAGGGCTTCGTGCTCCTGTTTGTCCCCTGCTCCGGTTTGTAGGATAAGAATTTGCGTTCTCATCCTCTGTCTTTGTTCACATTGTTGCCTCTCTCAGCCCCTGAATCCAGCTAATCTGTTGCCATAGTCTATACTTGTTGTTAGATAAGGCCAAAAAAGCATTAGCTGTCACCTCCTCAATAAGCCACTCCTGATTTATATTGTTGACAGTCCCTAGACCCTAAGACGATCTTCTCCCTTCTTAGGACGTTGGCTCTCTTGCTTTTTTCCTTGTCTTACTTTCTACCAGTTTGCTGTGCTCCTGCCTACGCACACAGGCCTCTCAGATGTGAATGCCAACAGCAGGAATCTCATGTTCTAACAATTTAGCGTGCCTGTGGGGCCTGTCTTGTCATCCTCACCTAGGAGACATTCCAAGATTTGGTGGGTGTAACTGAGTTCCTTGGGCCCATGGAATTGGCCTCTGCTAATACGTGAGTTCCTGCTGGGACAAATTCCTGATGGAGTTGCCTTCCTTTTGGCAGGTGTGGACACTGCAAGAAACTTGCCCCTGAGTATGAGAAAGCTGCCAAGGAACTCAGCAAGCGCTCTCCCCCAATCCCCTTAGCCAAAGTGGACGCCACCGAACAGACAGACCTAGCTAAGAGGTTTGATGTCTCTGGCTACCCGACTTTGAAAATTTTCCGCAAAGGAAGGCCTTTTGACTACAATGGTCCACGAGAGAAATACGGTATGACTGCTACCTTCTTCATAGTGTGTGCAAAGGGACTGTCCTTTGCACAGCTGGGAGCTAGAGGATGTGGTCAGCTGCAAGGATCTTCCTCAGACGTGTGCTCTGCTCCTAGGGATTGTTGACTACATGATTGAGCAGTCTGGGCCTCCCTCAAAGGAGATTCTGACCCTGAAGCAGGTCCAGGAGTTCCTGAAGGATGGAGATGATGTAGTTATCATTGGGCTCTTTCAGGGAGATGGTGACTCGGCCTACTTGCAGTATCAGGATGCTGGTGAGTATGTAAGCCATACTCCTGAGGCTTTGGGGGAAGTAGGCGGTTTGGCATAAAATTAACATAACGATTGGGTTTTTGGCTAGTATTCATGAGGTCCTAGACTCTAACCTTAGCACCACCAAAACAGCAAATGCTCTTCCATAAGAGTGTATCAGGGTAGCAAATGCTTGGTGGAAGAACCAAGGGAGTGCCTGTGGGCATTAGCTTTCCAGCCTTGTGCTGAGGCTGGGGGTCAGGTCCTTGTGGCTGTCATAGTTGGTGGAGTGTATAATCACATGCTAAATGTAAGACCAGCTGCACTGTCTCCCTACCCCACAGTCACATTAATTCAGGTTGTCTGCCTTCCTCCTCTCCTAGAAAGAACAGCTCTGACCCTGGACACCAGCTCTGACTTGGGCCTGGATTCAGGGTCTGGCCCTGGGTAGTTAACTAATGCTGTGCTCACACGCTGGCTCCATCAGGCCAGTGTTTGTGGGTTTTAGGATCCTCAGTGCCACCTTTTCCTCATTTCCCCCTTCACACAGCACAAGTGTAGTCTACTTCATTACTAAGTTTCCTTTCAGCATGTCACTTGTCACCTTGTGCTGATCTCTCCATGGCATAGCAACATTTGTACATACTTTCAGTTCAGGCTGGTGATTTGTTTGTTTGTTTTGAGAGAGGACCTCTCTGTGTAGCCCTGGTTTTATTCTGTAGACCACACCGGCCTCAGACTCACAGAATCTGCCAGCTCTACCTCTGAGGTGCTAGGATTAAAGATGTGAGCTGTACCCAGTGCAGTCTGCTGTTTGTCATCACTTTAGAGAAGAGCTCAGTTTTATTCATGTTTCTTTAGTCTTCACTGGTTAGTTAACTATCATCTGTTCTTGACTAATCAGGAAGAATTTACCCAGGGAATGTGGGAACTAAGGGGGTTAGGGAAGAGGGAGGAGGGAGGATAGCCCGAATATGGCCAGAGTTCTTCTATGCTCTGGGCAAGGGGATTCGGGAGGGCTGCCAGACGCTTTCTACTCGGCCCCAGGTAGGCATCTAAGCCACTGACCCCACTCGATGGGGGGTGGACAGGGGGTAGCTCCCGACTGGGGGCCCCAGGGTGACACCCTGTCGCCCCGGGGTTATGGGAGAGAGAGGGTTTAGGGAGAGAGGTTCCCACACAGGCGAGAGTCCTTAGTCTGGGCCTTGACTGGAACACAGGAAGGCCTTCCATCAGGAGATTAAAAATGGTTCATTAAGAGAAAGCCTATCCCATCGTCCAAGCGCAGCGGGCCTTGATGAACAGAGACAGTCTATGGTTTTAGAGCTTTATTGTAGAAAGGCAGGGAAAAAGGAGAGAAGGTAGAGAGAGAGAGAGAGAGAGACCGGCCATGGCCAAGAGGAGAGAAAGGGGAAAGAGAGAGAAAGAGGAAAGGCTAGAAAGTAAGAGTGAGAGGAAAGGAGAGGAGAGGATGAGGAGAGGTTAGAGCGAGGTGGGGCCAAGCAGCCCCTCTTATGGTGGGCTGTTATCTTTACTGTTGCTAGGTAACTGAAGAGGAGTGTAGCTTGAAGGTCATAAGCTTGGGACACTGTGTACGTGACTACTAACCATGCTTTTCCTGTGAGGGCTGTGGGGGTGGTAACTTCGACAGGAGCCAGAGTTCCAGGAGACATGAGGGAACGCCTATGTAGGTGCCATGTAGGTGAATTATCACCACTCCGGGGTTCAGACCTCAGCTGGACTGGAGACCAGACTGTGCATAGCCCAATGCCCAACAAGGGAAAGTCCAGCCTAGCCAGGGATTTGGCTAAATACAGAGTTCTTAATCTTGGGACAAGAGCTTGAAACCTCTGTAAAGGGCACTAGGTATGAAACCTCAGTGTAAAGTCACGGGGCGTGTGGTACTTGCATGTGAGGTGCTGTCGTACTAGGTTCCAGTTTGCAGCTTGTCATAGACAGATGGAGACTATGCTCCAAACAAATAGTTGTAAATTTCTGTGAATGTGTTTTTTGTATTTCTGACAAATTCTAAGATGGAAGACTTAGATATTACATTTGTGCTGAACTTTGAAACAGGCTCCTAGCTGGGCAGTGGTGGCACACGCCTTTAGTTCCAGACTTGGGAGGCAGAGGCAGGCAGATTTCTGAGTTTGAGGCCAGCCTGGTCTACAGAGTGAGTTCCAGGACAGCCAGGGCTACACAGAGAAACCCTG
>NC_034591.1:66568249-66569302 GCF_900095145.1 Mus pahari | reverse complement strand
GAGGCAGGCAGATTTCTGAGTTTGAGGCCAGCCTGGTCTACAGAGTGAGTTCCAGGACAGCCAGGGCTACACAGAGAAACCCTGTCTCAAAAAAATAAATAGATAGATAGATAGATAGATAGATAGATAGATAGATAGATAGATAGATAGATAGATAGATAGATAGATAAAAATTAAAACCTGGCTCCTTTGTGTGCTTAAGCTCTGCATATTGTCCATTCAGAATTTACAGTAGCATACATATCCTTCAGGCACTTGATTGGCCAATGAGGGTCATAAAACTGTTATTTAATCAATTTAACATATTTTGTTCATTTGTCAGCTAACAACCTGAGAGAAGATTACAAGTTTCACCACACTTTCAGCCCTGAAATAGCCAAGTTCCTGAAAGTCTCCCTGGGGAAGCTGGTGCTGATGCACCCTGAGAAATTCCAGTCTAAGTATGAGCCCCGGTTCCACGTGATGGATGTTCAGGTGAGTGAGGGCTCTTCCGAGGTGTGAAGTGTCCTCTGCTGTGCCAGTTCCTGTCTTAGTCACTGTTCTGTTGCTATGAAGAGACATCATGACCAAAGCAACTCTCAGAAAGGAACCTATTTAACTGGGGGCTTGCATGTGGTTTTAGACATTTAGTCCATTGTCATCCTGGTGTGGAGTGGGGTATGAGGCAGCAAACATCAGAGCGGTTGCTGCGAGACCCATCCTGATGCCCAGGCAAAGAAACTGGGCCTGGCATACAAGAGCTTTCAAAATCTTAAAACCCACCCCCCAGTAACACACCTCATCCAAAAAAGGCAAACCTTTTTCTAATTCTTCTGGAAGAGTTCCACTCCTTTGTATTCAAACCTCCTTTCCCAGCCTTTGCTTCTCACCCCACTCTTAAGCTTCAGGGCACAGGACAGGAGTCTAGTCAGTGAGTGTTTTATTGTATTTTTCCCTGATGATGTTGGTCCATTGTGCTGAGGCTCATGGTGTTGGAGCTCTGGGTCTTTTTTTTTTCTTTGAGACAGGGTTTCTCTGTGTAGACCAGGCTGGCCTCGAACTCAGAAATCCACC
>NC_034591.1:66551431-66568238 GCF_900095145.1 Mus pahari | reverse complement strand
TGTAGACCAGGCTGGCCTCGAACTCAGAAATCCACCTGCCTCTGCCTCCCAAGTGCTGGGATTAAAGGCGTGCGCCACCACCTCCCAGCAGAGCTCTGGGTCTTTATGGGACCCTGTGGGGCAAGTGGACCTGCCACCAGTCAGGCGACCTGGTAAGGTTGAGCAAGTCCAAAACCCTGAGAAATATCAGAATTAAGAATGGTGGGCATGGGGCTGGCTCCCTGTCAAACTCTACCTGTCCTGGAATAATTAACTACGACACCCCATTAAGAGGGCCTTGACAGTCAGTCATGCAGGGACAAGACCTGGAGATAGACCATCCCTAACATCTCATACTGAACCAGTGGGAAGCATCTATCCCCGGATCCCACCCTCCTCCACGTGGAATAAAGTGCTTGAGTTACTTCAGCAAGAACCATCTGAGAGTGACAGTTTTTATTGAGTTTTAAGTGTGAGCTCTAGTGACCTCCAGTCTCCAAAACCTGAGTTCTGTGTCCCCTTAGACACTCACTGTGACACATACTTTAGGTGCCATACAAACTTGGGTTCCCTTGATACTGATGAAACATCTCACTGATGAATTTTCTTCATCCGATGAAGAACCATATGGGCCATCGTTAGAGGAGTCCAGTGGAGCCTAGTTGAGTGCAGCTGTTTGTGTGTATGCTGCGCCCTCAGCACACAGTCCACAGAGAAAAAAGGTGGGCTCTGTGTGATCAGCTCCCAGCCACGTGCTTCCTCTGACTCTAAATTCTAATGTGAGGCGTCCCTGCTCTCTAGTACAATCTGAAGATTAAAGGTGCGGCTGCTTGTGGCCAGCTGCAACACCTCGCCTGGCCATTTATTAGCTGGAATTGAATCTCACCTTGTCATCTGTAAAAGGTAATTCAGGGCTCTGGTGGAGCTCACTGACTGGAAAAGCCTGCATGGTTCAGTCCATGTGTAGTTACTGTTTAAGACCTTTAAGCTTTTTCTCATTGGGTTTGGAGTTCCAGTCAGAAGAAATGGTGTGATTGGATGGGGTGAGTGAGCTCACACAAACATCTGTGCTTGACAGTGACTCTGAAGGCACATTAGCTAGAGCTCCCTTTTCATTGTGCTTGCTCTTACCTATGCCGCCTTTGAAACAGGGCTCCACAGAGGCATCGGCCATCAAGGACTATGTTGTGAAACATGCCTTGCCCCTGGTGGGCCATCGAAAGACTTCTAATGATGCAAAGCGGTACAGCAAACGCCCCCTGGTGGTTGTATACTACAGTGTGGACTTCAGCTTTGATTACAGAGCTGGTGAGACCCTACCAACACCTTTGTAGGGCCGGGGCTACCACTTTTAGACATCTTATTCTGGGGCCCTTAAAGTTAGTGGTGTGGGCATATTTTTGCCTCTAGCATAGGATTTTGAGTTCTGAGCCATATAGTACCCTTTTTCCTTCCTGATTTAGTAAAAGGGGAGTTAAGAGTCAAACCTAGGGCGGAAAAAAGAGTTGGCTCAACAGGTGAAAACATTCAGTGCCAATCCTGAGGACCCGAGTTCAATCCCTAGGACCTACATGGTAGACAGAGAACCATTTCCTACAAGTTGTTCCCTGACCTCCACACATATGCTCATATAATATAAATAGTATATTATACTATGTATAATATAATAAAAATTCAAACAACAAAGAAAATAGATGATTGAAAAAAAGTCAAGCCTAGTACCTTCATAGAGATGATGTAGCCGATCTGGTGCTGCACTGGCTTCTCTTCCCAGACAGAGCTGTGTTGCCAGTCCCAGCTCTCCTGGGGCTTGCTTGGGGTTCCATCCTTAAGCCAGCTGCTTACACAGTGTTGCTATACCAGGAATCCTTTCCTAAATGGTCGAGGTACCTCTAGGTCTGGGCCTTGTCGATTCTGAATCTCACAGTCCAGGGCAGGACAGTTCCTCTGCTCGGACACTTAGTTCACAGCCTGTGTCTGTTTCAGCTACTCAGTTTTGGCGTAACAAAGTCCTAGAGGTGGCCAAGGACTTCCCTGAGTACACCTTCGCCATTGCTGATGAGGAAGACTTCGCCACGGAGGTGAAGGACCTGGGGCTCAGTGAGAGTGGGGAGGATGTCAACGCAGCCATCTTAGATGAGAGCGGGAAGAAATTTGCCATGGAGCCAGAGGAGTTTGATTCAGACACTCTCCGGGAATTTGTCACAGCTTTTAAAAAAGGTGAGTTGGGCCACGTGTGTTTGTGCCTCACAAAGACAGGTGACACTCTGGAGTTTCCGAGCCAGCAAAGGACTCAAGAATGAATGAATGAGGCCGGGCGTGGTGGCACACGCCTTTAATCCCAGCACTCGGGAGGCAGAGGCAGGCGGATTTCTGAGTTCAAGGCCATCCTGGTCTACAGAGTGAGTTCCAGGACAGCCAGGGCTATACAGACAATCCCCGTCTCGAAAAACCAAAAAAAAAAAAAAAATATATNATTTTATATATATATATATAGAATAAGGTAGCACATGACAGAGGAAGACACCTGGACACCTAATCTCTCCAGCCCACAGAAAAGGCCTAGTAGGTCCCTGTTACTCCCTGCCCCTCCTAAGTCCTCTCTGACCCATTCTCTGACTTAGTTACCTGAAAAAGGGCCGATGTGCCCTCCAAACTCTGAGGTACCAAGACAACGTAAATGTTACTGCAAACATTGGGAGGTGTACTTTTTCCTCATTTTGGCAAGTTTTCTAGTGTTTACTTTGAGAGCAAAAGCCAGATGAGGGCTCATTCAGTAGCATCAGCCTAAAGAAGCCACAGTTGTGGTTAAGCAAGGATTCGGAGGCATCTCCAGACACATCCCAGACAGTCAGGTGCAGCTGAAGCCTCTCTGACTTCAGAGCTTGACTTGGAGCCTCTCTTGTTGCCGACCACTTGCACTCGAGAGTCTTACTCTAGGTGTTTCCTCTCCTGTCCCTCGGGGTTAGGGAAATAGAGACAGACTCTCTGTTCTTTGTTTTTGCTTTTTGAGACAGGGCCTCACTGTATCTCATGTTGGCCTCAATCTTGTGATTCTCCTGCCTCACTCTTTCAGAATGCTGTTATTGTAGTTGTGTGTCACTGGGCCTCATAATTACTCTTTCATTTGTTTTTAGTTTGATTGGTTGGGAGGTTTTGGTTTTATTTTTAGGAAAAAGGGCAAGCATGACTTAGAAACTTTTCAGAGCTCTTTGAAACAGGCTTTTGAACATGAGGAACACTTGCTATGAGATTCCAAGCATAGTCTTTATTGTCCTGACTGAGCAAAGCACCTAATTCTCATTGCTGGCCATTTGGTACATACCAGGCCCCTTACCTATTTTGGGTACTTGGTTTTGTCATCACAAAGTTGGCGTTTTCCCCATGGGGTTTTCAGACTGTCGTAGTGCTGTCAATAGCTCTCCTGCATTGGTCAGTGTCTCTGTTAGACTGGATTTTGCAGGGACTGGGAGAGTGGAAATACTTTTATTATAGCATATTGCCTGTTGTTGGGGAAGGTTTTAAATCCCCACCTGTGAGTGGGGCTAATAACTCCTGGTAGCTAGTAATTCAGGTTGCCTCTGCCTGGGTCAGATAGATTAGCAGGATCCATGGTGTTTTAAGTACTGACACCTCCTCTATTTGTGTTTGGCAGGAAAACTAAAGCCAGTCATCAAGTCACAGCCAGTACCCAAGAACAACAAGGGACCAGTCAAGGTGGTGGTGGGAAAGACCTTCGATGCCATTGTGATGGACCCCAAAAAGGACGTCCTCATTGAATTCTATGCACCCTGGTGTGGGCACTGCAAGCAGCTGGAGCCTATCTACACCAGCCTAGGCAAGAAATACAAGGGCCAGAAGGACCTGGTCATTGCCAAGATGGACGCTACTGCCAACGACATCACCAACGACCGATACAAGGTGGAGGGCTTCCCTACCATCTATTTTGCTCCCAGTGGGGACAAAAAGAACCCAATTAAATTTGAGGGTGGCAACAGAGATCTGGAGCATTTGAGCAAGTTTATAGATGAACATGCCACAAAGAGGAGCAGGACCAAGGAAGAGCTTTAAAGGCCTGGCTGTCTGCCGAAGATGGAGGCCCCAGACAGTAGTGGACAACATTGGCCACCAAGCAAGTGAGCCATCCGTGAAATGGCAGGATCTTGACTTTTTTTTTATAATTTGTTAATGCCACCTCATGCTCTGAATATGGAATAGCCACGAGTGACTTGATAGTTTAGATCAGATTTTTATGGAGGATACATCTATTTTTATCATTTTGGGTCTTCTTTTTTTTTTCTTCTTTTTTTTAACTATTTACTTCAGTATTTCTTCAAACAAATGAGTTTTGGATCTTCTGTTTAAGAATTTTTTTTTTTTTTTAATTTAAAGTTTAAAAGTCTTTGCCAAATCATGTTGTTTGTCTTTTATTTTCCTGTTCAAACAACTTTTAGCTTAAAAGTAGTTAGCTATCGGTATGTTTGTTTTTTATTTCTTCCTGCGTATGACACCAAGTTGAGGGCTCACTCTCCCCTGACAGTTGACCAGGATGTTGTTTCAGCCTGACGTTAGAGCCGTGTGCCAGGCTGAACAGTATCTGATGCTTGATGGACATAGCCATCCCAGCATGTGACACACGGTGATGACAGGTAGTAATGGAGTGTGGCCACTACTGGTCCCTGCTGCTAAAATAAAATGATCTCTCAGACAGCCTTAGAAACTTTGGGGTGGTAGAAAAGTTGTAGTAGGCTGCTAATAACTGGGAGTGCAGGGGGCACAGGGTGAAATAATCTCAATAACTAACTGATAGGCAGCTGGGTGTGGTGGCTCACACCTTTAATCCCAGCACAGAGGCAGGTGGACCTGAGTTCAAGGCCAGCCTGGTCTACAGAGTGAGTTCTAGGACAGCCAGGGCTACACAGAAAAAAATCTGCCTCAAAAAAATAAAAGTGCTGGCTTTTAAGAGATAACAACTAAGCATGACAAAAATCTCAAGTGTTCTGAATTACACTGCATGATAAGTTCAGGCTTTTCTTCCAGAGGTCCTGGCTAGCTTCCCTTACAAAATGTAGCAGTCATAACAGAGTCCATTTAAGAAATGGATCCTGGGGCTGGAGAGATGGCTCAGTGGTTAAGAGCACTGACTGCTCTTCCAGAGTTCCTGAGTTCAATTCCCAGCAACCACTTGGTGGTTCACAACCATCTGTAATGAGATCTGATGTCCTCTTCTGGTGTGTCTGAAGACAGCTATAGCATACTCACATCAAATAAATAAATAAACAAATAAATAATAGGCAGAGTTCAGGCTTGTCAACAGGGAGGTCCAGCCTCTGATGGACTATCCTGCAGAGTTTCTTTACTGTTAATCAAAAGGCACTTTTAGCAAGTCAGTTTCCACATACCAAAATCCCTTACCTGATTGAGGAGTTGTCTGAAGAAAACATTACCTAAGGAGTTCTCAGCCATGCAAGAATTCCTGGTTTGCCAGGAGTGTCTCAGGACTAAGTTACACAAAGGGTGTGTTAATCTTTCAGGAAAAGCAACAATGACTATTTACAAAAAGTTACTTCAAAACCTAGGTGCCATCACTCCAGATGGCACTTCATGCCAGGTACAATGGCTCTGCCAAAATTCTACTGTAACAAAAGATGAAGCAAAAACGGTCATTGAGGTTGGACATAGCAACCCACCAGGAGGAAAAGAATTCCTAGAGCAGGCACAAGAGTCGGAGACCCACTTGTTCTCATAGGAGTCCCATAAAACAGACTACGCTAGTGGGTATAATATATACACAGAGGACCTGTGCAGGCCCGCGTAGGTCCTGTGCCTACTGTCTCAGTCTAGCTCATGTGCCTTGCTTAGTTGATTCAGAGGCCCTTGTTCTGGTGATTCCAGTGGGATTCCCTGAACTCTGACGGGAGGCATTTGATGAGGACTTCTCACTTAAAGATGCTATTGTCTGTTCCCATCTACTGACAGGAAGCCTCTGGCCATGACTGCATAAGTCATCTGTTTGAGTATAACAGAATATCATGAGGACTCGGTATTTTACTTTTTTTTTAAAGACCACTTGTATTTCCTTGGCTCCATTTGCATCATTTGTAGTCTCTCGAGTAGCAGCAGGTAGGAGCAGCTGGCGCCCTCTGGTGTTAGAGCTCTGATGTAGTCCCCAGTAGCACATCTGCTAAGTCCACCTCTGCTGGAGTTCTTAGGTGGCCAGGCAATTGGGAATTCTTAGACCTTGGCAGCACTTCCTCTTGCAGTTTCTGAGTTGCAGGCTTGGTATAGGGATTTCTCAGATCTTGACAGTAGCCAGTGTTAACTCCTGGTCTTGGGTATCCATGATTCTTAGCTCTAAAAGCTTAACAACTTACTGGAACTCCAGTCACCAAGGCCTTTCTGCCCTGAGTCAAAACCAGAGCAGTCAGTGCTCTTAACCGCTGAGCCATCTCTCTAGCCCCAAATTTTCAAGGCTATATGGTTTCAAGTATAGCAGTTAGCTAGATATTCCCGCTTGCTTTCTTTGGTAGTCTTGGCCAAGGTGAACGCAGATCCTTTATTTCCAATCTTCATTACTAATAAGAACTCTCAGGTTATACATTACACATCACACAGTAAATATATATAGCTGTATATAGGTATATATGTGGGCTGAAGAATGGCTGCAAAGGGTAACAGAGAATGGGGCTTTGAAGGGGCCCCAAAACCAAAGCTGGGAAATGAGAAGAATGCAATATATGTGTGTTCTGAAGAATCTATAAAAGCCTCTCTTGTTCACCTGAAGTAATGGTTGTCTTCAAGGCTTGCTGTCTCCCTCTGCTAACCTAGGCCTAGAACCGGAAGCTTCTAGCCTCCATACAATCTAATCTAGGCCTAGAATGTTTTCAGCCTCTGAGACTTACTGCTGAATAAGCTCACCCTTTCTTGTTCTTTGTGAACTCTGGCTGGCTGGTTCAACTCCGCTGTTCTGGCTCAAACGCCTTTCCAAACAGACTGATTCAGTCTGGCTTCTCTCTCTCAGCCTCTCCTGAATTGCTCTGTTTGACCTCAAACTAACTCTAGGTATTTGTTCTATTCTGGCTCCTTCTCCTTCTCTGACTCGTTCTCTACATCCTGTCTCTGTATGACTATGCCGGTAACACTGCCCTCCAGCCCCCCCCCCCAACTGCTCTCTTAAGTAGCTCCCCTTTCCTCAGCTTGTGAGAGTTAGGCATAGCCTATTCTGTCAAATCGTTCTCTGACACGTCACTTTGCCACTGAATTAGACATCACTTTCAAACATGGGTGCTTCCTTCTACAAACTAACTTTATCTTCATTGTTTGAGATTAAAGGTGTATATTATGGGTGTGCCTGTGTTCCAGTCAGAGGCATCAAATGTGTATGCTAAGGGCTGAGCCACAAAGCTAGAAACAGGTTTTTTTCAGTAAATACCACAATCTTGGGGGGGGGGGTGTCACAGTGTGATCAAATACCTAGTAACGATAACTGGAGCAGCCGCGGTGACTGCAAGTCAGGCCACTGTGTGTTGGAGGTTTGTGGGCGAGATGCAGAAGTGAAAGGGCAGTACTCACCGAGTCCTCCAGGTAAAGGAACAGGCTGGGGACAGTATGGCTCAGGCAGCTGAGCTGGAGACTGGAGAGACACCAGTTTGAGCAGGCCATGTCAAAATAAACACCAGAAGCATTTATTTTTTATTTTATGTGTGTGGGTACTTTGCCTGCATGCATATCTGTGTGCCAAGTGTATACCTGGCATGGGGCAATTTTAAGCTGTCATGTGGGTGTTGAAGATCAAAGCCAGGACCTCTGGAAGGGCAGTTAACTCAGGCACTGGACTGTGATACATCTCTCAAGCCCTGGGTGATACATCTCTCAAGCCCTGGGTGGTGTTTCTTGGCACACATCACAAGCACACAGGTTTGCTGGGGCTGTTGGCATCACAGTGCTAGGTATTTTCATTTGTATGTGGTCCAGGTAGAAGAGTTAAACTCGGGTTGGTGAGATGGCTCAGTGGCTAAGAGCACCCGACTGCTCTTCAAATCCCAGCAACCACATGGTGGCTCACAACCATCCATAACAAGATCTGTCACCCTCTTCTGGAGTGTCTGAGGACAGCTACAGTGTACTTACATATAATATATAATATTTATTATAATAAATAAATAAATCTTAAAAAAAAAAAGTTAAACTCTTCCCTTAGTCTGGAGTGTCCAGTAAGTTCTTGGGCCTGTTTTCCCTGATATGACGTGGGCTAGCCTATATAGGCGCACAGTCATCTCTTCAAAATGAAGTCCCAAAGTGGTTCATTGGGTAAAAGTACTTGCTGACAAACCTGGGATCAACCTGAGTTTGGCCCCAGGACCTCGAGGTGCATTTCACAATACCCAGTAACCTAGTAAAATTTTAAAGTTTGTAGTTACCCAATCAGATTTATGTATCAATAAAATAATTTACAAGATGCCAATACAATAATTTCAGAGCCAATGGAAAATGATAAAAGCTGCCCACCTAGATTAGACAGCTCCAGAGAGAGTCTCCTCCCTGTGTTACTCTGGCTGTCCTGAAAATCTCTTTGCAGACAAGGCTGGTCACAAACTCAGAGATCTGTCTGCCTCTGTCCCCAAGTGCTGTGATTAAATGCACACACCACAACCACTGTCCAGCTGGCACTGCTCCATTTTAAAGTATTGCCTGTTTTGGAAATGAGATGTTATCTTGGGGATTTCATGGTGAAAGATCCTGCACTCAGAGAGTGCTGATGTCCAAGGCTGGAGAGAAAGATGCTCTGCTTTCTTTGACTCCCTCAGGCCCTACTTTCTCTCTCTCTCTCTGTGTGTGTGTATGTGTGTGTGTGTGTGTGTGTGTGTTTTGTTTGTTTGTTTTTTAATTTTTGTTTTGTTTTGGAGACAGGGTTTTTCTGTGTAGACCAGGCTGGCCTCGAACTCAGAAATCTGCCTGCCTCTGCCTTTTAAGTGCTGGGATTAAAGGTGTGCACCATCACTGCCCGGCACCTACTTTCTCTATTAACACACTGACTTTGCAAGTGAAAAATGGTATTGGGCAAAGGAAGAAGAGACAGTGACTGTGTCTCCCTGGAATTTAGATGCCAGTGAGGATTGGGTGCTACAGATTAGACGAAAGGGAAGAAGATGGGTAGAGCAGGCTTTTACCACTGCCCGGGAAAGCCTGGCAAAGAATAGGCTGCTCTTTCCTGCTACTACATGGATCTTAAGTATAATAATATAGTATAATAATATATAATAGTTATGTAATATGTAATATAGTTATATTGTTATATAATAATTGTTGGCATCAGGACCTCCCAAACCTATGACATCACATAGGTGACAACTCGACCTACAGACCTGTTGTCAAGACAATGGCCACCATATTCCCAGAATCCATTGGGCTCACCTCCCACCTTTACAGTCATTTTCCATATAAATAATGGGAACGCCCCTCCCTCTCTCTCTTTCCCACTTTTCTTTCTGCTGCCACCCTCCCTGCCTCATTCTCTCCTCTTTCTGCCTCTACCTTGTGTCTCTCTCCCAATAAAACCTCTTCCACGTGGAACTGTCTTGGCCTAGTGTGCTGTTGAGATGCGACCCACCATTCTAACACATCAATAATATATAATAATAGTATAATAGTAAAGCTATTAGTATTATTGTTTTGAAAAAAAAAAGTTCTCACTAAATAGCCCAGGATGGCCTGAAAGTTTCTATGCTGGCCTCAAACTCACAGAGATCTGTCTGCCTCTCTCTCTCTCTCTCACAGATGTTGGACAAATGGAAACTGCCACCATGTCCCACCTGAATGAGTCATTTTTATAAACTCATTTATATTTTCCCTGTCAATTTTGTTGAGTTTTTAGGTAGGACAGAGGTTCAAGAGAGGCAGAGACCATTTTTCAGGCAAAAAGTTTATTAGCGCCTGCTTCGAAGCAGCGGGTTCTATTAAGCAAACAGGTAGCATTGACTGCAGAGCACCAAGGGTCTTATTTCTGTCTCAGGAGGGTCAGCGGAGAGCAGAGTCTGGGAGGGAAGTAAAGATGAAGGATGTTGTGTCTCCAGGAAAAGGGTTAAGTTTGTTGACATCACCTAATAGGCTAACAGACACTTTTCCATTTCTTCAGGCTGAGGAAGGTGTTTGAAGAGTCCCAGGGACATTTATGGGAAAAGACCTCTGTAACAACAGAGCCTAGTTGGTAGGTTATATGACTACCCTTCTTGGTTTAGGGTGTTGCTACCTGGAATGACCGATACAATCTGACAGTTTTCAGTCTGTTTCATTACAACCCTACCTCGCTCCAGAATATCCCTATTGGCTACTTTTTGCATTCCTATGTTATAGAGCGCTCTCTCTCTCTCTCTCTCTCTCTCTCTCTCTCTCTCTCTCTCTGTGTGTGTGTGTGTGTGTGTGTGTGTGCGTGGCTTTTGCCTTCTGAGCCTGTTAACTCTTGAATCCTCAGAAGCATCCGAGCTGCCCGGGTATTTAGCCTTGCTCTGGCCTGGTGGGGCTGCTTGCCTATTTTGTTTGGGTTTGGTCACTTGGGGCCTGGGGAAGAGCGGGTAGTGGTAGTTCTGGAAGCAGACTACCCACGTGGGAAAATGGTTAGTTTTAGGGCACAGTTTTGTTGAAGGGCTTAGGGTAAAAAGCTCGAAGGTATGCACAGTGGAGCTTCCTCCCTATCGGAAGACGGATCGTTGCGGACCCACAGCAACCGGACAAAGGAGGCCCGTCGGCACTACCGCTCCTGAGCCTTTCACAGGCCAGGAGAAACGCCCTAGTGACGAAATGATACATTTGCAAGTCTTTCCCAAGATGCTCAGCAAATATCAGCGGTTTCGAGTATTGATGGCTAACAGTCATCAAATATATTAATGACCAGATACTTCCAAAGTTTTATAAATGAACACAATATTTATATTATGATGTAGTTTACACATACAGCAGAAAAATCACCATAAGTGAAAAGTGATTAGTCATTCGGGCTTTAATTAGTTCAGCGTGAAGACCAGCACTTTGGCTGGTCCGAAGGTAGTGAGTTATCTCAATTGATTGTTCACAGTCAGTTACAGATTGAACTCCTGTTCTACACTTTCCCCCCTTCTCACTACTGCACTTGACTAGTCTCTTTTGAAACTTACATCTTCCCCAAATAATTTTTCTAATCTTAAAAATTGTACAAGTTAGATGTTTATGGTATCACCAAGAATACAGAAAAATACTCCTTGATTGTTCCCCTCTAAAATAAACAAGTAATAAAAAGGGTTTGTTGAAATCAGTCACAGGCCAAAACTGAAAAAACATAATAGCGATGACTGACAAAGACATTACATGTGCTAAGGCAGTAAAGGAAGGAGGCTGGGTAACTGAATAGCTTCCTGCCCACTTTTTCCTTTTCATTTTTTTTTTTTATTGGTACTTTTTAAGGCAAGAGTTGTTTTATTTAATTTCTACAATGTTTGAATCATTTAGGAAAAGTAAAGTGCAAAATGAAAAGCTCTGTAGACATTTAAGAATTGTAAAATAATATCAGCAGGGTCAAAGACTAATATTTAATAAGACTTAATAAACAAGATTAAGAGATATTTAAAGTTGATAATCGTGTCATGTTTTAAAACAGAGCTGTAAAAATACATGTCTCAGAAAGGAGACTTTTTTGAAATCAACTCCAAGAGTTTGAAAATATAGAAAAATGTGAAAGAAGGCTAAGTTTCTTGGGAGACCAAGGAGAGCCTCAGAGACACTTGCACACCCGAGTCACACCCAGAGGCCTTTGACAACCTTGAGAAAGCTGGAAGCAAGGCCCTGTATAATAAGATTGTGGAATTGTCTCTGCTGAGGTTGGGAAAGAAAAGTATGGAGACGCTAGAAGGGAGAGGAGCCCCTCACCCTTTGATTGTTAGTGCAGCCTCTTGCTCACAGACAAAGATTTCAGCACAATTAGCAATTGTTCCAGGCCCTTCTCCCTCTCAGCTGTCAACATGCAATTTTCTAGGGAATCTTATCAGAAGCCTCCTTTACAGGGAAAAGACGTGCACTAAATGCTGAGTAGCTCTGGTCTTTAACAGATTGTAATTTTATTGGTAGAACTACCTTAAAATTTTACTTATCAAAAAGTAGAGAAAAGAAAACAAAAAAGGTTTCTTAGCAAACTTTCTAAGTGTAACTCAAGAGAACTCAAAATGGGCTGTATGTGGCTATCGCTAAGAAGATTGAGACCCTCCCTTTACAAGCCCTTACCTACACTTGAGTATGCCTTTTTGGTTTTGTTTATTTTTGTTTCGTTTTTTAATGAGCATCTCTCTCTAACACTTGTGCTTAACGTTTGTATTAAAAGATCCTTAAACTGGGCGTAGTGGCGCACGCCTTTAATCCCAGCACTCGGGAGGCAGAGGCAGTCAGATTTCTGAGTTCGAGGCCAGCCTCCTCTACAAAGAGAGTTCCAGGACAGCCAGTGCTATACAGAGAAACCCTGTCTCGAAAAAACCTTACTCCAGTTGTGCCTTTCCAAACTTGGGCCCATCATAACGGCTCCCGTAAAGAAGGGCGGTGCTATCCCGAGAATACACCATCAACATTCACAAGCGCATCCATGGAGTGGGCTTTAAGAAGCGTGCTCCTCGGGCACTCAAAGAAGTTTACCATGAAGAAAATGGGGACAACAGATGTGTGCATTGGCACCAGGCTCAATAAAGCCGTCTGGACCACGGGAATAAGGAATGTTCCATATCGAATCCAAGTACGTTTGTCCAGAGGACGAGGATTCATCAAAGAAGCTCTACACACTGGTAACTTACGTGCCTGTTACCACATTCAAAAATCTATAGTCGGTCAATGTGGATGAGAACTAACCTGCTGAATGTCAAATAAAGTTGCAGAACTGCCAAAAAATAACAAAACAAAACAAACAAACAAAACAAAACCCGCCAGTTGTCATTCATACTGACTTAACCTGGAAGTCACAAATCCAACTTGAATTGCGTTTCCTAAAAGATCCAGGGAACCCTTTTGTACAGTCTAGAAATAATACAGTCTAGGGGTCTTGATCAGGTCCATTTTTCTCTGCCAGTTAAAGGATTAAAAGCAGGAAAATCTGAAACGCAACAGGTAGCCGCTGAAATCCGAAGCATGATGTCTGTAAAACAGTGAGTGGCCATTGCAGTAATATTATTCAGTCCCCCAAAATATAATACGCTAACTCTGGAAAGTAAAGAGTTTTGTGTTGATTTAATTGATTGATTTTCTTTGCTAAGTAGGAAACTGCTATGCAGACCAGACCTAGAATTCAGACATCAGTCTTCTTCTGCACCCCAAGGGCTGGGTTAAAAGCGGGGCACCATATCCAGACTAAGGTAGGGGCAACAGATAAAATACAAAATGTATGCTTTTTTTAGTGTGTCTTAGGCCACTTTAGCAGAATACTCTAGATTGGATAATTTATGTGAATATAACATAAGTAACAGCATCTGATATGTGTTTTCTGTGTTCTCACAGAGCAGCTGCTGGAAAGACAAAAGGTAGGTGGATTCTGTGTGCTTGAGTGGTGAAAGGAAGAGAACCTCCTGCTTCCAGTTCTTTCATTAGCAATTCAAGGAGATAGAGGTCTCAAAATCTAGGCACCCAGGACTCCTCCCAATACACATCACTCTCACACTGGTGATTAAGATTCCAGTGCACAAAGATAAAGGTTCCCATTAAGATCACAGCACTAGCTGAGTCTGAATTTCAGGTAATAATAGTATTATTCCTAATGTTGCATAGTAGATATCCTGCTACCGTTGCATACAAAGTAGCTTGAAACAAGAATTCTGATTTCCAAAAGTCAATCATTTCAGAACAGAAGCGGAATTTTCATTCAGCATCACAATCTTACCATTTTAAAAGAAAAGCTTGGAGAAGCCAAGGTCATGAACCAGAGTCCAACAAATAAATAAGGACACCAGAGTTTCCCCACGACTTAGAAAGGAGAATCATTTCTAGGTTAACAGCCTTGCATGTTTGCTCCTTCATCTTTTTAACTTTGCTTCAAAATAGACTTAGGAAAAGGACACACTGATTTCCTATGTGGAGTGTGGAGTGTATATAACTTTGCAACCTGCAAATCTTGCTTT
This sequence comes from Mus pahari, assembly GCF_900095145.1. NCBI lineage: Eukaryota > Metazoa > Chordata > Mammalia > Rodentia > Muridae > Mus > Mus pahari. The sequence continues at coordinate 66,554,139 of NC_034591.1, read as the reverse complement.
TCCCACTACAGTTTGCTCTGTTTTGCCCTCTTTGACACTTGGGGACAGGGAGGTGAATGAATATGGGTCATTTTGACACATAAACCTAAGGCTTTCAGTAACCAGAAGGATTATTTAAACACAAATAAAGGGATTTCCCTTCTCAACGTGGTGGGCGATGAGCTTATAATTAGTCAATTACGCTGGTAGATAGTGATGTTATAATCATTTCTTTTTTTTTTTTTTATTTTCTTTATTTACATTTCAAATGCTATCCCAAAAGTTTCCTATACCCCTCCCCCCACCTCTGCTCCCCTACCCACCCACTCTCACTACTTGGCCCAGGCCTTGCCCTGTGCTGGGTCGTATAAAGTTTACAAGACCAAGGGGCCTCTCTTCCCAATGATAGCTGATTAGGCCATCTTCTGCTACTTATGCAGCTAGAGACATGAGCTCAGGGGGTACTGGTTAGTTCATATTGTTGTTCCACCTACAGGGTTGCAGCCCCCTTCAGGTCCTTGGGTACTTTCTCTAGCTCCTCCATTGGGGACCCTGTGTTCCATCCAATAGCTGGCTGTGAGCATCCACTTCTGTGTTTGCCAGGCACTGGCATAGCCTCACAAGAGTCCGCAATATCAGGGTCCCTTCAGCAGAATCTTGCTGGCATGAGCATTAGTATCTAGGTTTGGTGGCTGATGATGGGATGGACTCCCGAATGGGGTAGTCTCTGGATAGTCCATCCTTTCATCTTAGCTCTAAATTTTGACTCTGTACCTATATCCTTTCATGAGTATTTTGTTCCTTATTCTAAGGAGGAATGAAGTATCCACTCAGTGGTCATCCTTCTTGGTTTTCTTCTGTTTTGCATAATGTATTTTGGGTATTCTAAGTTTCTGGGCTAATATCCGCTTATCAGTGAGTGCATATCTAGTGACTTCTTTTGTGATTGGCTTACCTCACTAAGGATGATATCCTCCAGATACATCCATTTGCCCAAGAATTTCATAAATTCATTGTTTTTAATAGCTGAGTAGTACTCCATTGTGTAAATGTACCACAGTTTCTGTATCCATTCCTCTATTGAGGGACATCTGGGTTCTTTCCAGCTTCTGGCTATTATAAATAAGGCTGCTATGAACATAGTGGAGCATCATTTCTTAAAGTGATTAAAAAATGTTTGGTTGTCCACCGACAGGAAGGAATTGATATTAATAACTCATTCAACAAAAGGCTGGTCAAGTGAAGCAGTGGGAGCGGAGAAGGAACAAAGAAATCTGTAACTGGTTGTGATCAATTAGTTGTAAACACCACTACTCTCGGACCAACCGAGGTATGTATGTACAGTCATAGATATATAAGGTTTATAATATTCACCCTTTACAAGTCATGGTGGATTATGAGCGCAAACTGTTAAAAATATGTTTTGTATTCCAAATATGAACATCATACGTAAGAATAAAAACACAGAAAAGTATTTAATTTATAAGAAAAATCTATTTACGATTCAACGACCTTAAAGGGCTTCCCGATAACGTCTGGTTCAAAGCATGCTGGGTAATCTGTATGCAAAATAGCACCCCTCCCCATCCTCCCGCTGCAATTGCAGGAATCCTGAGAGTACTAAAAGCTGTGAATTAAGAAAGTAAGTTTTAAATCAAAAGGAGACTGAGAATGTGACCCCCGAGAAACGTGTTTTCTTGAGAATGAGAGAATCGGAGTCAGCTTGGGAAGTTACTGGTTTTTGTCAACTCAACAGTACAGGGGACAAAAATAAATTGGATTGAGACTGCACACACTCTGCTTGTCTTTTCTTGAACTCCCACGCTCTGACAAACACATCTCACACACACCACATACATTCTCCTTTCTCTCTCTCTCTCTCTCTCTCTCTCTCTCTCTCTCTCTCCATACACACCTCATATTCTCACCCCACTCACTCTTCACATGCTCTTCTCATGTTCTCTACGTTCGCCTCACATGCTCTCTCACTCGCTCACTAGCCAGTCTTTTATTGATACTCCAAGAGCAAGTACAACAAAACAAAACCAACCAAACAAACAAACAAAAAAAAAAACCAAACAAAACACTGCATAATCATTGACAAATCAAATTCAAAAGAATATCCACATCCCACAAAGAATCAAGAATTACAATTGTTCCCTAAAGTTTCAAGCTTGTCCTATACCCAAAGGGCCAAAATAATAGTAATTGCAAATTTATTATTATTTAAACTTTCACTTTTGACTTATACTTCAGAGCTCAGAGCTGTGATGTCAGCTACTTGCATTTTCCTGTAACACTCTAATGATAAATGAAATGGGCAAAGCTGCCAGGTAGTGGCCAGAAAGAATCAAGTTAACCCTTAACTCAGTAGTTCTGCTTGCTTTGTGCTTCTGTGCATTACACACATGACGCCTAAGAGCCCCAGTATTTCCACTTAGTTTTACTACTATATAATTTTATGTATTCTGTACTTTCTTCTCCAGGAACCACTTTCAAATGCTGTGCAAAATTTATTTCACAATTTCAACAGCGTTTTTCTTTCTTGGGGTTCCAGTGTTGGCTCTAATTCGTTATCTAATAATTTCTCCAAACTTTCTTTAGAAGTCAAACATTAGTATGGAACTACCATAGTGCAGTTATTGAATTGTTTCCAAGATGAGAACACACAACATGCACCTGGGNCAATAGGACTGTGCTGTGCTGTGCTCCTATGTCCTAGTTTTTAA
>NC_034591.1:66414110-66417602 GCF_900095145.1 Mus pahari | reverse complement strand
AATCTGAAGGGCCTGACCACAATTGAATTAAGGCTAGTTAATGCTCAAGAAGCAGCATACAGGGGCTTGTGAGATGTCTCCGTGGGTAAGAGCACTGGATTGCTCTTCCAAAGTTCCGTAGTTCAAATCCCAGCATCAACATGGTGCCTCATAACTATCTGTAACAAGATCTGACTTCCTTTTCTTAGTGTCTGAAGACAGCTACAGTGTACCTACATATAATAAATAAATATTAAAAGGAAAAAAGAAGAGGCATACTAGAGTTAACTATCTATTATTACAGGGTGGAAATAGAAAACAGGTTTGAGGTCATGAGAGATGGCTCAGCAGTTAAGAGCACTGACTGTTCTTCCACATTGTCCTGAGTTCAAATCCCAGCAACCACATTGTGGCTCACAGCCATCTGTAATGGGATCTGATGCCTGCCCTCTGTGGTGCGTCTGAAGACAGCAACAGTGTACTCATATACTTAAAATGAATCTTTTTTTTTTTTAAAAATTAAAAGATTTTAATTCAGGTTTGAAAATGATGACTGCTTTTCTCTGGTATAATGACTACACAATGTACTCATGGGTTGATATTCCAAGTTGTATCCCATTGTCTAACTTGTCTTGTTTTGCAGAAAATAACTTTTATCAACACAGTTTTAAATTGTATCCTGTTGTTCTCTTTCCCTTCAGGTAGTGTATTTGAGGAAGAAGGGGATCCTGACCTTGTGTTGTCTAGAATTGTGTGGAAGGAACTCCCAGACTCAAGAGATCTCTCTGCAGCCTCCCAGGACTTAAGACCCATGCACGGATGCACCTGACTACCGATGTGGATCGTGTGTATAGTTGATAGTGTGGGTATTTAGGAGAGAAATCATTCATTAGCTGTTCCAAAAGCACTTCACAGATTAGTAAGATGGATCAGCAGGTAAAGGCATCATTTGCTCTGCAAGCCTTGCATGCTGAGTTCAATTCCTAGAGTGTACAGAACTGTAGAACAACTTCTCACAGTTGTCCATCTGCATGCTGTGGCAAACCCCTCTTCCATAATAATAAATTATAAATAAATAAATAAATAATCAAACAAATAAATAAAAGCAACCTGTGGACTAGTGACATGGTACAGTGGCCTAGTGGGTAAAATTGCTTGTTCTGCAAGCCTGACAACTTAGATTTTATCTCAGAAAGAAGAGAACTAACTCCTGAAAGTTTTCCTCTGATTTCTTCATGTGTGCCCTGAAAACACACACACACACACAGACACACACTTTAAAAGTACAAATACAGATAAGCAGCCCCTGTAAGGCTAATGAAATTAGTACAATTGTGTATCCATCACTGAAAATGTTATATTCTACCGGGGTATGTACACAGATTAGAAAACAAAGTGTGACATGTTAACTCTACGAACGAAAGGGAAAACAGGTCTTTTCGTTTGTTTCCAGAATGGAGACGCCAGCTGAAGAGAATCTAGCCCCATGGAACTCTAATTAAACTAGAACTTCTCTTTTAGTTAGGGCCAGAGAGCTACACTCAGCAAGACCCCATCATAGACAAAGGAAGAGAATCAAAGGGGGAGATCACTAGAGGAGGTGCTCTCTGATGTGACTGGTACTTCTTTTGATGTCTCTAATAGCGCCAGAGTCAATACCTGGCATAAAGACCTCTTCCCAGAAACCAGACCTCAAGTCTAGCAGGAGCTCTGATAACACTGCTGTTGGGCACACGGCCAAACTGCTATGTGTTACTAGGGTTTTCCTTTTTCTTTCTTTTCGGTTTCTTTTCCTTTTTTCTTTTTAATCAGGCATAAAGACCAAACTTAATTTGTTTCTTTAAATTTCCCCTTATTTAGATTTGGCCAAATTTAATTGTTCTGATCATTTTCCTGATCTTTATGGAAACTGCACGAACATTGCAAGAGTTTCATGTTTTGTATGTTTTCTAAATTTGTCAATTTGAAATATTATTTGAATAAAGATGAAATTGTATCACAATGGATAGTAAGGAAGTTTTTGCTATTGTCTTACACTTATCGTATGAGACACTAGATGGACAGAATGAACACACAGATGCAAGACAGCTGTGTTGGAATGGGTAGTCTCTAAAACTTTACTGCCTTCTTGAGACCCTGTCACCATGTCCTGGCTATATGTGCCTTGATCAAGTCTTTACCTCAGTTTTCTCATCTATAAAATAGAGATAAGGGGGGTCTGGTGAGATGGCTCAGTGGGTAAAAGCACCGATTGCTCTTCTGAAAGTCCAGAGTTCAAATCCCAGCAACCACATGGTGGCTCACAACCATCTGTAACAGGATCTGATGCCCTCTTCTGGAGTGTCTGAAGACAGCTACAGTGTACTTACATATAATAAATAAATCTTTAAATGAATGATATGGCTCAGTCAATAATGTACTTGTTGCACAAGCATCAGGACCTGAGTTTGATTTCCAGAACACTCCCATCTATATATACATACACAAACAGGCAAGCTGGTCATAGTGGTACATGCCTTTTATACCAGCACTTGGGAGGCAGAAGCAAGAAGAGCTCTGGGTTTGAGACCATCCTGGGCTACACAGTGAGACCCTGTCTCAAAAAGGGAATGGGAGTGGGAAGATTTGAAGGCTGAAGAGATATTTTAGCAGTTAAGCACCTATATCATAGCTCACAACCATCTGTAACTCCAGTTTCAGGGAATCTGGTCTCCTCAGACTCTAGGCACAAATATGGTACCCATATGCAGGCAAAATATTCATACACATTAAAAACATCTTTAAAATAAAACAAAAAACCCAAGAGTGGTGGGGAGGAATGCATATGTATAAACATGCATAAACACATGTAGCTAACAAGTGGCCCTGGTTTAGATGGTGAAACCAACAGGATTTGCCATTGGAGGATTTATATTTAATATGGCTTACAAGATTAGGAGGTTAGTTGTTGAGCCCAGCGATTGAGTAACCTGTTGATTCTGAACGAAGAAGTCTGTGTGGTGTTTTCCTTCTCTCAGCAGCTCCACTGGGTTCCAGAGAGAAAGATAGGGCAGCACAGCGTGGGTTTACAAGAAGTGCACCCCAAAAGGCCATAAGAATTTGGAAGCATGGGGCTGGCATGACAACTACCCACCATGGGAATTTAGCAAGTTGGGTAGAGAGATTTCAGAGCTCCAGGTCAGAGTCTCCACGAGATGAGAACAGGCCAGTGCTATGATGGCAGTAGAGTGGATTGCTGTTTTTCATTTCCTGCTACAGTAAACAAATACACAAAACCCAGAGAAAATAGTGAGATAATAGCAATGACATAAATATCATCAGTATGAAATGACAGATGCTTGTTAAATGTTAAATAAACAGCACAATCTACTGATTAAATAACAAGTATATTGAATAGCCAATGTTATACCTGTCAAAATATTTACCTCAGATGAATTATTCTTATGACCTAGCCATTGGCCATATATATATATATATATATATATATATATATATATATATATATATATATAT
>NC_034591.1:66400246-66407746 GCF_900095145.1 Mus pahari | reverse complement strand
AAAAAAAAAAAAGGTCAGGTTCTTCACACTAACACTCCACTCCTGGTACCAACTTCTGTATTAGTTACTACTGTTGCTGTGATAAAACACTTTACTAATGCAAGTGATAGAATAATTTAGGTTTGTGTGTCCATAGTGATAAGTTAATCACAATGGGAAAGCATGGTAGAAAGCAGCAGACATAGCTGCTGGAGCAGGAGGCCTAGAACCTATAAACAAGCCAACAAATGATAATAATAATAATAATAATATGCACAACAGCATACATAAAAACAATAAGGTAAACCCAATTTTTAAAAAATAGTCTTTATTTTATGTATATGACCATTGGCTTATATGTATGTCTGTATACATGTGTGCCTGGTGACTTGGGTGACCAGAAGAGGGTGCTGATTCCCTGGAACTGAAGTTACAGATAACTGTGAACTGCCATGTAGATACTGGGAGTTGAACCCCAGTCCTCTGCCAGAACAGCAAGTGCTCTTAACTGCAGGGCCATCTTTTCAGTTCCTAACTTCTACCAATTTTTGTAATAAAGGACATAATCATGGACCGTGAGACTAAAAGGTTTCCAACTTCTTCAAAGGCAACGTTCTGGATTTCTTCTCATCCTGTATGAATATATAACAAAAAGCTGTAGGAGGCAGGCTGGGATTGGGGACCTGGTATAGCTGGTAAAGAAATAATTCTGAATACTGGAAGAAGGGGTTGGGACCTTTGGTCTTTGTATCACTTACAATCCTGGGACTTAGTGACCTAAAAGAGTTTATTACATTACATATTCTAGCAGTGGCTTACAGAGACACTCTGAAGTGATTACAGATGACTCTGTAAGAACATTCCTTTAGAATAACACAACGCAATTTGCTTTCTAGCACAAAGCCCTGAAAATAATTAGGCTGGAGTTCAGACAAATGCCTTAAAAGACAACTGCGTCTGGTGAATCCAAACTTCTTGAAAAAAATTAATTTTGTTCTCATCCAAAGAGGGCTTACCTTTTAGATTCCTCCTGGTTTATTAAATAGTAAATGACCTTGAAGTGGAAATTTAAGGGTTCTTTGGAAAGTTGGATGGTATTTTGCTGGGGCAAATACATGAAGGAACATTTAGCTGAAGTGGACACAGGAGAGAGGATGTTCTGCTAAAGCAAGCCTGTGAAAGGACACATGATGAAGGATTCTTTGCTAACAACACACATGTATTGGTCCACCTTACATTATGTAGTTGAGCAGCATTTGTTGGGATTCTATAGAGAGAAATGCATCAAAAAACTTCTGGTGATGTGCTGCAGTTTCTTTTTTCTTTTTTTTTTGTTTTTTCGAGACAGGGTTTCTCTGGCTGTCCTGGAACTCACTTTGTAGAGCAGGCTGGCCTCGAACTCAGAAATCCACCTGCCTCTGCCTCCCGAGTGCTGGGATTAAAGGCATGCGCCACCACGCCCGACTTGCGCTGCAGTTTCTTGATGCTTCCACGAACTTGGACTGATTGGGTGCATGTGTAGAGGCAAGACATGTGGAGGACACATGATGTCTGGAAGGTATAAACAGGACTCCACAGGCAGTGACAGAGACAGAGCTTGGCTTGATGGTACAGCTGGCTGTGCAATGCTTGTGGGTCTCGAGTCTTTGCTGATCTTCATTTCCCTGAGAGAGGCACAGCTGAGAACTTCTCCTGGCATTCCTCCTGGTTCCTCCTCCTGAGTCATGCCAAGGCTGAGGCCTGGCTATCTCTGCTAGGTCGTGCCTCTGTTGCTGATTCCTGATTCCACTGCTGTTATCCGGACTCCACTGAACTGGACTGGTGGTGCATCTATGAAGTGTTTGTGAGTGGATCAAGTTGCCATTGATAGCCTGCCTGTGAGCTGAACTGCCAATTTCCAGACAACACAGACAGGAGTTGCTCAAAAAAAAAAAAAAAANNAAAAAAAAAAANNAAAAAAAAAAAAAAAACAAACCTTTCTAAATAGGTCCACTTCCCCGTATTTTTTTCTTTCCCACTACCCCTGGTGGGTGGTAGGCTAAAGGGGAGGTTAAAGTGTTTAAGAACCATCCTTAAATATAAGGCTTAAAAAATGAAAGTTACATGATCTTGTCAGCATTAAAAGTAAACAAGGCAAAAATTCAGTGCATCCTTCCAAAGTCAAGTACAACAAAATTAGGAGAATACATTCTGTAATGCTGGAGTGAGCAATGTGAGCCTGCTGTTTGGAATCGTAGTTTGGTCTGCTTTGTAGCTTTAACATATGCTGGGCTGTCTGGCTTGTCTGGGGCCTTCTCTGCTTTGGCCTCTTTTATCCCTACCCAGCTGGCTGGCCACCTTTCCTAGGATCTGAGAAGGACTTTCTCACCCAAGTATGTGTCAGGGTTCAGTCCTGTCCATACATGGAAGGTAGAGCTTATTCAAAGAAGAGGATTAGAGGCCAGCCTGGTCTACAAAGTAAGTTTCGGGACAGCCAGGGCTACATAGAGAAACCCTGTCTCGGAAAAAAAAAAAAAAAAAAAAAAGAAGAAGAAGAAGAGGAGGAGGAGAGGGTTTGGAGAAGCAAAAGCTGGGCATGGTGGCATATGACCTTTAATCCCAGCATTTAGGAGGCAGAGGCAGGTGAATCTCTGTGAGTTTAAAAGCAACCTAGTCAGCAGGGTGTGGTGGCTCACGCCTTTAATCCCAGCACTCGGGAGGCAGAGGCAGGCCGATTTCTGAGTTCGAGGCCAGCCTGCTCTACAGAGTGAGTTCCAGGACAGCTAGGGCTACACAGAGAAACCCTGTCTCGAACCCCCCCCCCCGAAAAAGAGAGAATTAAAAAAAAAATTAAAGCTATTTAAGCAAATAGCAGAATATGCATTAGAAAAGATAGAGGTCCTCTCCCCTTTACCCTGTTGCCAGTGCCTCCCACTCTCCAAAGAAAAACTCTTAACCTGCCCATCATTTGTTTTAATACATTCCAATCCCATCCATGTGCATACATGCAGAGGAACTTCCAAACAAACCAAGCATATACTCATGTGGGCGGAAAGATGACTCAGTGGTTGGGAACACTTAACTGCTCTTGCAGAGGACCAGGGTTTGATTCTTAGGACCCATTCAGGTAACCCACTCCTGCTTGTAATTCCAGATTTATCTGCTCTTTCTAGCTTCAATGGGCACTGGCACTCATGTGGTACACATTCAAATAAGCAGGCAAATACATAAACAAATTTAAAAAGGAAACAGAGCTTGGAGGCCAGACGGTCTACATGTGAGTTCTAGGCCAGTCAGGGAGTCCTACAGGCAAGAGCTCATTACAGACAGGCAAGTGCCTCCATGTCCAGCTCCAGAAGTTAATAATGAGACCTCTTCTGAATTTCAGCACTGAGCACCAATTAGATTTAAATTAATCACCATCCATCTAGCCATTCATTCCCACAAATATAACCTATTTTAGAGAAAACAGCAACAGCAATGATAGATTATTTATCAAGGTAGATCATTCCCTGTAACTCTCTCTTCTGAGGAAATATCTCAGATGTTGGTGCAAGGTTATGATGCCCGGTTTTTTCATAAGTTTGCTTCAGAACCCATCTCATGAGCTTGTAGAGAATGAGGTGGTAATGGCACCTGCCTGTGAAACCGTGGAGAGCTCAGTTTCTGACAGTTGGCTGCACACCACCTATCTCCACACATCGGATCCTCATTCCGAGCTCCTCAAGTGGGATGAATGTTGACCCCGAGAGGAAGACCTTGTTTGGGAAAAGGCTCTTTTCAGACTTAAGGAAGGCTCCTGAGATGAAGTCACTTGCATCAGAATAATCTTTCAGTCTATTAAACATCCTTAAAAGAAAGGAAAGAGCTGGGCGTGGTGGTGCACACCTTTAATCCCAGCACTTGGGAGGCAGAGGCAGGCAGATCTGAGTTCTAGGACAGCCAAGGCTACACAGAGAAACCCTGTCTCGGAAAAAAAAAAAAAAAAAAAGAAAGAAAGAAAGAAAGAAAGAAAGAAAGAAAGANAAAAAAAAAAAAAGAAAGAAAGAAAGAAAGAAAGAAAGAAAGAAAGAAAGAAAGAAAGAAAGAAAGAAAGAAAGAAAGAAAGGAAAGGCAGCTGGAGAAGGAGCCTGAGTGATTAACCTGCAAGATGAAGGCCACAAAAAATGTGTTGGTTGCTACCAGATGCCAGGAGACAGGCCTGGAATAAATTTGTCTTCAGGAAGAAACAACCATGTCTACACCTTCATTTCAGACCAACAGCCTCAGAACTGTGAAAGGATAAACTTGTGCTCTCTTAACCTACCAACTATGGCTAATTTGTTACAGCAGTCAGGAAACTAACACTCTTTTCTACACACAGAGGCAGCATTGTCTTCCACTTCCCCCTTTGATCCTCCTCAGTCTCTGCAAAGCAAGAGCAGCAGCAGCAGCAGCAACAGCAGCACCTTGGTATGCAGTCTAGTGCCTGCTGGCTTCCTCCTGGGACACAGGCATGATCCCACCAACAAAATGACCACGCAGCTCATTCCTGTGCCCTCTTCATTTTCTTATTTGTTTGTTTGTTTATGAGACTCTTGTTGTTCAAGACAGGATTTCTCTGTGTAACCTTGGCTATCCTGGAATTCATTCTATAGACCAGGGTAGCCTTGAACTCAGACATCTGCCTGCCTCTGCTTCCCGAGTGCTGGGATTAAAGATGTTCACTACCACCACCTGTACTTATTTATCTATTTACTATTACTTTTGTCGCTTTTTTTTTTTTTAAAAGAAGGATCTCTCAGCCGGGCGTGGTGGCACATTCCTTTAATCCCAGCACTTGGCAGGTGGATTTCTGAGTTTGAGGCCAGCCTGGTCTATAAAGTGAGTTCCAGGACAGCCAGGGCTATACAGAGAAACCCTGTCTCGAACTACCCCCCCCCCCAAAAAAAAAGGATCTCTCTGTGTAGTCTTGGCTGTCCTGGAACTCTTTATGTAGACCCAGCTGGCCTTGAGTTCACAAAGATGTAACAGGAATTAAAATTAATATTTTGTATATATTAAATAAATGGCAGAAGTTATTCTTTAATGAGTGAATTCTCCAATAACTACAAAGAGAAACAAAGATTTATTTCAAGCTGCACCTCAGTTATATCTACAGAGATCCATCTGCCTAAGGCATGTGCAATTACAACTAGCCATTTTCTTATTTAAACTTCCCTCTAAATCCATGTGTGTGATTGCCCAGGAAAAAAAAATTAAATGTAAAAGATTTCCTCTTAAGGCTGCAATTCTGTGGGAGAATTCTAGACTAGAGGGTACAAAGTCTGGGGTTCAATCCATAGCACAACACACACACTCTTGAGTTTTCCTTAAAATACTTAGCCACCTAACAGTCAATGAATGGTCGTTATTTGACTTTTTAGTTTGTATCCCCTCACTAATCCCTAAGCTCCATGAGGATAGTAGGTACTCAGTAAATTGTGAATGAATAATGTATTCCTCCCGTTGTTCACTATAAAAGCCTTGTCCTCTTCATATCCAATGCTGCCTTCTCAAGCCCCATCTTAGGGAGAGGCAACCTGTGAACATGAATGAAAAATCTTGATTTAGTTCAGCCATGATGATTTGGGTCAATCATCTTTCTCCTATCTTTGGGATCACATTCCATAGCAACAGAGAAACACACACACACACACACACACACACACACACACACACACACCTTGGCTCTGAAAAATGAGATTATGGATGGTATCCACCTTCCTCTTTGTACTTTCTTTTCATTTTTTGGATACAGGTTTCTCTGTGTACCCCTGGCTGTCCTGGAACTCATTTTGTAGACAAAGGCACTTAACATCCAAGCTGATGACCTGAGTTCAGCCCTTTCTGGTATATGGTAGAAAGAGAAAACTTACACCCACAAGTTGTCCTCTGACATCTACATGAGCACTACTGATTGCACATGCACACTTGCACTTGCAGGCACACCCACACAGCCACCCACCCACCCACCACCACCACCATCAACATCCATGCCAAATAAATTTAAAAATAAAACGAGATGTATTGCTTAGAAGTGTGGCTTGGTTTTAATATGAAGATCCTTTTCTTTTGTTGTTTTGCCCCTTAATCTCTCTCTCTCTCTCTCTCTCTTTTTTTAAACTCAAATTTTTGATTCTAAACCTATTCTCTATGAATAGCAGTAGCTATGTATGCGATCTCTGGCAAACCAGACTTTCTGGGGAGAACTTTTACTCATTTAACATTTTCAGACTCCTATAGTATATTTGGGGTAGAAATTATTCACATGTCCATACACATCAGTACACCTTTTATAGGTTAAGTAGCTGAGCCCTGGGTGGTTAAGGGGCCCGCCTTGTCATAAACCAGTCTGATCTCTGGTTTGTCTATAAAATGATGCAATACTTTTTCCTAAGGGTTCTTTCAGAGAATTAAACTGTGATTCAAATGGTGTAATTTATATTTTTCCCACTCTGAATTAAAGAAAATGCTACATTTGATTAAGCTTAATGCATTTCTGAGACCCATAGATGTTGACTGCAAAATCATGTCACAATATTTCCTTCATTTTGATGCTATGGATTATGAAGCCAGTGAATAGGAAGTTCCATCCAACCATCAAAGCTAAATTATGTCTTTAGTACTTTTAGTTATATGACTTTAAAGATCCTGTTTTGACTAACATTTATTGTCTACTTTTTTTTTTAAAGATTTATTTATTGTTATATGTAAGTACACTGTAGCTGTCTTCAGACACACCAGAAAAGGGCATCAGATCTCATTACAGATGGTTGTGAGCCACCATGTGGTTGCTGGGATGTGAACTTTGGAAGAGCAGTCAGTGCTCTTACCCACTGAGCCATCTCACCAGCCCCAATTTCTTGTCTACATTTTTTAAATCCCCCAAATATCTATGCTGGGATTACAGGCATGTGCTCCTATCTTCTAGAAGAGTTTAACAAGGGAAAAGTAAGACTACTATGGGGGTGGGAGGAGTGCTGGGGAGGCAAGTGTTGATCATACATAATTTTCTTTGAAAATTGGAAGAAATTTCAAATGTTGTTATTGATAAGTGTTAGGGTTGTTTGACTGAAACTGGATCTGTCTGTTGGAATCTTCATCCAAATATGTGCAGTATGAATCTTTAATGATGGTAGGAACGTTTATGTGAACGAATTACTTCTAGAAATGAAAAGATACAAGCTAGGTAGGGGCACAAAGCACTCACTGGATATAAAGGTATTTTATAGTGTATTGTGAGGAAACTTAACACTCATGATTAAAACCATACAGTCTGACACAGTAGTGACCAGATAATATGAATGAAGGCAAAGAAGACATAGCTGAGAGTGTGTGTGCTACCAGATCAGGGCCTAATGGCAACACTGTGGCTCTGAATGCTGAGCATCCAGCATGGAATGTCTGGATATGGAACTTCAGTTTCCTGAAGACCTCATCTTTGTTACCAAGTAGAAGTAGCAAGTTGTAAGTTCATTTTCTGCTCTTACATCCTCAATAAAAGCTTTTTTTTTTTTTTTT
>NC_034591.1:66384989-66400066 GCF_900095145.1 Mus pahari | reverse complement strand
GAACTCCCTCTGTAGACCAGGCTGGCCTCGAACTCAGAAATCCGCCTGCCTCTGCCTCCCGAGTGCTGGGATTAAAGGCGTGCGCCACCACGCCCGGCTGTGGGAATTTTTTGCTTATAGTTTATCTGGCTATCTATGGCTGTGAGTCTGTAGGAGAGAAGGTCTTGTTCTCTTCATTTACCTGGGGTCTGTCAATGCCTCAGGTGCAGAAGGTGACAAGTAACCAATGGTCAGCTTCTCTCCTGTTCTTCAGCTGGCGGCAGTAAAGATGGTGGAATGATAGCATACAGGAAGGGGAGGGGGAATCATGCTGACTTAGAATAGAGTTCTCCCCTCAGGCAGCTACCAGCAGTCAAGCAGTGTATCTTTCATACATGTCTTTCCCTATCCAGACCTCCCTCTGACACAGGAGCTTTCCAGCCTCTGTATTGCCTGGTGATGTTCTTTGGTCCTCAACCCCTGGGCAGCTGGCTTCCTGGCACCTGCTGCTTACTCAGAATACAAGTACAAAAGGCCTCTCATGGTTTGCCTCAGAATTTCACAATCACTCAGGATCTCCTCAGGGAGATTAAGATCATGACTCATACATACCAGTGATGAAAGAAAGGGAAGTAATCTCAAGAAAGTTCTGTGAAGTGATAGAGCCCTTCTTCAGTACTGGTGTGTACACATGCCATCTGCTTGCACTTGCTTCCCCCAATGGTGAGGTCTGCCCAGTTCCCGAGTCCCTCTCCTACCCACTTAGATTGTCATCTCTGGTTTCTGGGGAGAAAGAAGCATGGCAGCTCCACTCCCAGCTCCAGGAATCAAACTTGTGTCCTCAGGAAGAGAGCAATACTGTTAATTGTTAATCACTGAGATGTCTCTCAACCTGTTTCTGTTATTTGTTTGTTTGTTTGTTTGTTTGAGACAGGGTTACTCTAACTCTGTAGACCAGGCTGGTCTTAAACTCCCCAAGATCTGACTGCATCTGCCTCCCAAGTGCTGGGATTAGTGGCATGGACCACCACCTCCTAGCTTTTTTTTTGTTTTGTTTTGTTTCTTTTTTTGTTTTGGTTTTTCGAGACAGGGTCTCTCTGTGTAGCCCTGGCTGTCCTGGAACTCACTCTGTCCGAAAATATTCCCTTCTGCCTGTAATAAACACAGATGTTGAGATACAACAGTGGTTCTCAACCTTCCTAATGCTGACATCCTTCAATACAGTTTCTCATGTTGTGGTCACCCTGACCATAAAATTATTTTTGTTGTGGCCAGGTGTGGTGACTCACACCTTTAATCCCAGTCCTGGGGAGCAGAGGCCAGCAGATCTTTGTGAGTTTATATATGTATATATAATTATTGGGACCTAGAGAGAGACAGCTCAGCAATTAAGGACCTTTGTTACTCTTCTAGTGGGCCTGGGTTCAATTCCCAGTACCCCATGGTGGCTCACAGTCTATAACTTAAATCTCAGGGAATCCAATGCTCTCTTTTGGCTTCTATAGGCACCAGACGTTCATGTAGTATACATGTAAACGTACATACAGGTAAAACACCCTTATATACACAATAGAATCTAAAAATAATTATTTTTTAAAAATTGTATGTGTACTTAAGAGTCCCTGCATGTGCATGTGTATCAGATTCATGCTGGTGCCCAAGGAAGATTCAAGAGGGTTTCAGATTCCTAGAACTGGAGTTGCAGGCAGTTTTGAACCACTGTGTGGGTACTTGGAACTTTCAGAGTTTCTTGAGTCAGAGGTTCTTCCAGGCATGTTCTTTAATCTACTTAGTGATGGCACACCATGTCTATGATTTAGTGGTCATTCTCAAATTTTCTTTAATTTTAACCTTTTCATCAATCTATAAATTCTGCTCATCCAACATGAGGGGCTGTACTCAAAAGATCTAAAGAGGGTACCACATGAGCGACACAATGAAGGCCTTTGTATACAGAGGGTCAAGACTTCCAAAACTAAACATTTAAGGGACATCATCCAGGAAGCTAAAAAGTCCATCTTCCACAATTGCCCTTGTGGTTGTTTCCTAGTGCATTTTTTAAAAAATGAGATTAGCACAAGCGAGAGTTATAGATAGTCTTGTATATATGCTTGATATAACTTTGGGAGTAAGACTCTAAGAGACTTACTTACAACCCAACCCCCATCAGTACCACCACTGCCACCACTATGACAAAATCATCACAGAGCTTCACTAGGAAGTCTACCAGTCCCTGGGCATTATAAGAAGTGCAGCAGTTGAAATAAATAGTTTCAAACCAAGAGGAGAGGAAACATCTCCTTGAATCTCCTGAGCTATAACTATCCACTGGTGAACACCTGCCTTATGATCTAGAAATCTTGGGGCCAGTGATATGGCTCAGTGACTAAAGGTATTTGTTATGCAAGGTGGTCTGAGTTGGACTACTAAAACATGCATAAAAGTAGAACCAGCTGTGTAAACTATATGCTCACCATGCCTATCTCCCACATCATACAGCTACAGCTACAGATTCAGATACAGACAGACATAGACACACACAGTAAAATAAAATTTAACTTAAAAATTAGAAACTTTGGGGACTTCAGCAGCATTCCTTGTTCCCAACATATCACTAATTAAAGAAGAATATTTTTCTTTAGTGCTGGGATCAAAGGCATGTACCACTACCACCTGGCAGCAAGTTCTTTTCTTAAAAATAAATAAATAAAAGTTAAGTCAGTTTGGCAAAATGAATTTTATAGTATAAAAGTGTTCTTTCAGTCGTGTCAATGTTAAACTCCTGATTTTGGTAGTTGTATTGCAGAAGTGTGAGGGGAAAAATTTGAGAGAGATTCATTCATCCCAATTTGTCTTTAAAGTTGCTATGTATCACATGTTGGTCTTGAACTCCTAACCCTCCCTCCTCTATCTTTTGAGTGTGGAGTTATAGGAATGTACCATCATGCCCATCTGGAAATAGTCTTTTTAAAAGGAAAACCATACTGAGTTATTTAAGGGACAGGAGGTTTATAAACATGTTAGCAAATATTTATTTTCAAATGTTTCTGGAGAAAATGTGTGTATACATGTAGTGTGTAGTTTCAAAAAGCCCACGCTAAACAACATGCTATCTATCTATCTATCTATCTATCTATCTATCTATCTATCTATCTATCATCAGTCTATTTGTCTATCCATCTATGTGTGTTTATTTTAAATAGATAGAGAAACCAAGAATGATGAAGTCAGCTAGTTTCATAAAATACTGGGGAGCCCAAACAAACCAGAAGGTTTAATACATTGTATATAATACTTGGAGGAGGAGGGGTGGTGGGGTAGTAGAGTATCTGAATGTATGTATGTATGTATGTATATAATATATATGTATATATACACATATATATTATATGTGTATATATATGTATGTGTATATATACATATATATTATATATATCTATTAGAGTAAGTAGGGAACAATAAAAACTCAATTGCACTAATTCCAAAGAAATTTTTGATTATGCATCCTAATTCAGTAGTTGTATCAACTTCTTAGATATTGTGAGAAGCAATCTCTTTGCTAGTTACAAAGACATTTAATTAACTAAATCAGAAGAGAAAGTGAAAATATTGTTTTTTGTTATAGCGATTGTAAAATATATGTAAATCTTAGCTCAGAGGAAATTACTTTGACCAAAACAGCTGTAAAATCAAAACTAATAGTGTTATGCCAATGTTGTGCTAGGAAGCATTCGTGAACCCCAAAAGACCACCAAGGAGCCTCTTCTGATGTAATCACATTAGGGTCTCCTTATTACAAACTTGAGTTTGGGCTTACTCACCATAGACTGACAGGATTCTTTAGTGAAGTAGCTCCAAACTCTCACTGGGATAAGGTTTGTGTGTGTGTGTGTGGGGGGGGTCCCGCCTGGCAAGCATTTAACTGAATGTCTTTTGTAAGCTGACAGGTGGGTTCTCTGAAGCAAGACCATATAAAATCACAAATGGTCTGAAAGTACATCTGAAACAATCAGACTAATCTTTGATTAACTGTTGCTAGGAAGTAGCTAGAAAGTAACTCTGGCCAAGGACAAGTTGTGGGGTCCTTCCTGGTATGTGAGTGCAGCTTGGGTTCTGCTGCAGATCAAGTTCTCAGGATTTTTTTTTTTCCTTTTAAGATGGAGGCCAGTTCCAAGATGGGAGTAGATTTGGTCTCTCAGTAGTACTATAATCCTCTTTTTTTTTTTTTTTGGTCTTTTATGAGACAGGGTTTCTCTGTATAGCCCTGGCTGTCCTGGAACTCACTTTGTAGACCAGGCTGGCCTCGAACTCAGAAAGCTGCCTGCCTCTGCCTCCTGAGTGCTGGGATTAAAGGCGTGCGCCACCACGCTGTACTATAATCCTCTCAAGGATCTGCATTGTTCTAATGCTCTTATCATGTTTGTGGGGACATAGGACAGGATATTATCATTAGACACTTGGTGGTGGGGGTGGTAAGTCAGATGAAGGAAAGATATTGGCTGTCTTATTTAGAGAATATCCACGAGCAAAGATAGTCATGCCAACCACATGGCTTGGATTGCTGATCTGGGAACCTGACTCCCAGAACAACTTCCTCAGATGAATTTTACAAGGATTGAGACACAGATACAGACAGAGCATGTGGTCCTGATTGTATCAGAGAACTGGAGGCTTATAGATGATCCTCTGTCTCAAAGGAGACAGAGAGCACCCTTAATTAGTTAACATCTTATTAAAGTCTGATGCTCTGAGTGGACCTTATCAGGAAAACTGGGCAGGTTATGTAACAAATATTTATTAAATGTCTTCCATGCACAGGGTATAGTGCAAAATCATGGAACTATAATAGAGAATAAAATAAATAAGATCTATGGCATAAGGCCACTTATAGGAGTTACCATGACTGAGTTTTTCCATGTTTGAGGGGAACTTTCTTTCCTTCTATAGTAAATGTGAGATTAGAAGAACTGGTCGATATGGAATAAGCAGTCAACAACTGGCACATATTAAGTATTCCTTAGTTGTTGATTTCCCATTCTCACCTCCGCCTCTCCTGCAGAGGCTTCTCCAGTCACCTTTACTTACTTTAAATCTTGTCCACTCTTTTCTGTCAGATTAGTTGCACAGACCCTCAACTTTTGGCCTTTGCGGTTATAACAGAGGCCTTAAGAATATCTGAACTTACCCTTGTGGTACACTTTACACTGGTACTAAAGTTGCTCACTACAAGACAAATGTTATTTGGTTAATAAATCCACTATGTAGCTCTGGCTATACTGGAACTTACTACATAGACCAGGCTGGGATTGAGCTCACAGAGATCCATCGGCCTTTGCTTCCCAAGTGCTGAGGCTAAAGGCATGAACTACCATGTACAGTCCATAAGAAATGATGTAAATGATCCTTGCAACAGGGATTTCAATTTGAAGATTTTTACCATGATTGTGCTTTAAACAATGTTCAGGTTTATTAATTTTACATGCATTTGAGTCTTTGAAATGGTTAGCTCACTTGCATGGGAAAATTTCATCAAACAAACTACATATATAATATTAGAGCAAAAGAACTTCTAGACTACTAGACTGTCAGGGTTTAATCTAAATTTGTGTAAAAATAAAAGACTCAAAGAAAGTGTACATTGAACAAAAAGAAAATTAGAAAGAATAAGGCAATAGATGTAAAGTCACTATACCTTTTACAGTGTTCAAGGGGGGGGGATTTCCACTGTTTTCACTGGGATCCAGGCCTTTATTCATCCTGTGAAGCTCTGGAAAGGTTGGAGATACATTAGATCAGGAGCAGCTTAGGAAGCTGAACTTGAGTTGGAGGCATGATAAGGTGCCAAAGGAGTGCAATCACAGGCAGCCAATAAGCATAGGCTTAGCTGACTGGGTCAAATGGAGGAAATTGGATCTTAAAGCCTTCTTCTGAAACCTTAGCCTGACTCTCCATCCACAGAATCTAGGCTCTGCTCACCCTATCCTCTCTGATGCCAACCATTCTGATGTTTGATGTGCAAAGGCTTTCCCTGAAATCATCTTTAGGGGATAGCCACTGCCAAACAGAAGGCTGCTTGAGGCTCTTGTGTTTTTGAGTTAATTCTTCGATCTGCCCTAGGCTGCAACTCTATGGGAGATGTTTCATAATTGCTTCAGAATGATTCAGGTCTTCATGAAATCAGAACCAATATAAAGAGCAGAATCCTGCTGAAACCAAAGAAGACTGTCACATCAGAGAAGAATGTGATGATTTGAACCACGCACATAATTTTTTTTATTGGTTATTTTATTTATTTACATTTCTTTCTTTCTTTCTTTTTTTCCCCTGAGACAGAGTTTCTCTGTGTAGCCCTGGCTGTCCTGCAACTCACTCTGTAGACCAGGCTGGCCTCGAACTCAGAAATCTGCCTGCCTCTGCCTCCGAAGTGCTGGGATTAAAGGCTATTTATTTACATTTCAGTTGGTATCCCCCTTCCCAGTTTCCTCTCCCCCAGCCTCTATCAGGGCGCCCCCCCACCCGCCCACACTGCCTCAGCGCCCTAGCATTCTCCTACCCTGAGTAATGAAGCCTCCACAGGACTGAGGGGTTTCCCTCAGTGATGCCTGATAAGGCAATCTTGCTACATATCCAGCTGGAGCCATAGGTACCCCCATGTGTACTCTTTGGTTCATAGTTTAGTTCCTGGGAACTTTGGAGGGGCGTCTGGTTGGTTGATATTGTTGTTCTTATGGGGTTGCAAACCCCTTCAGTCCTTGCCCTATTGAGGTCCCCGTGCTCAGTCCAATGTTTGGCTGCATGCATCCGCATCTGTATTGGTCAGGCGCCATGCCCATCCACTGCATATGGTCTCTACAGGTTCTCTCTCCCCTTTGTTGGGTATTTGAGCTAATGTCCTCCCTGTTGGGTTTTGGGAACCTCTTGGGTCCCTGGCATCTGGGTCTTTCTAGTGGCTACCATAGTTCCTCTCCCCCATTGCTACACACCTCCTTTCAAAATCCTGACCCTCTGCACTTCTCCCCCATCTTTCCCTGATCTGAACCCCCCCTTTTCCCTCCTCTTCCTCTCCCCCTCCCAGATCCCTCTCTCCTTCTCAAGCTTATTTTCTTCCCCCTTCTGAGTAGGATGGAACACCACACTTTGGTGTGGTCTTTCTTCTTGGGTTTCATATGGTCTGTGAGTTGTATCGTGGGTATTCCAAGATTCTTTTTGGCTAATAGCCACTTATCAGGGAGTACATGTCATGTGTGTTCTTTTGTGCCTGGGTTACCTCACTCAGGATATTTTCAAGTTCTATCCATTTGCTTGCGAATTTCATGAAGTCATTGTTTTTAATAGCTGAGTAGTACTCCACTGTGTAAATGTACCACATTTTCCGTATCCATTCCTCTGTTGAGGGACATCTGGGTTGTTTCCAGATTTTGGCTATTATAAATAAGGCTACTATGAACATAGTGGAGCATGGGTATATGCCCAGGAGTGGTATAGCTGGGTCTTCAGGTAGTACTATTTCCAATTTTCTGAGGAACCACCAGACTGATTTCCAGAGTAGTTGTACTAGCTTGCAATCCCACCAGCAATGAGGGAGAGTTCCTTTCTCCACATTCTTGCCAGCATTTGCTGTCACCTGAGTTTTTGATCTTAGCCATTTTGACTGGTGTGAGGTGGAATCTCAGAGTTGTTTTGATTTGCATTTCCCTGATGACTAAGGATGTTGAACATTTCTTTAGGTGCTTCTCAGTCATTCGAGTTTCCTCAGTTGAGAATTTTCTGTTTAGCTCTGTACCCTATTTTTAAAGTAGGGTTATTTGGTTCTCTGGAGTCTAACTTCTTGAGTTCTTTGTATATTTTGGATATTAGCCCGATATCAGATGTAGGGTTGGTAACAATCTTTTCCCAATCTGTGGGTTGCCGTTTTGCTGCATTGACAGTGTCCTTTGTCTTACAGAAAGAAGCTTTTCAATTTTATGAGGTCAATTTTAGAACATAAGCCATTGGTGCTCTGTTCAGGAACTTCCCCCTGTGCAAATGTGTTTGAGGTTCTTTCCCACTTTCTCTTCTATTAGATTCAGCGTATCTGGTTTTATCTGAAGGTCCTTGATCCACTTGGACTTGAGCTTTGTACAAGATCAGAATGGATAATTTGCATTCCTCTACATACAGACCATTAGTTGATCCTGCACCATTTGTTGAAATTTTTTTTTTCTTGGTTTTTCGAGACAGGGTTTCTCTGTATAGCGCTGGCTGTCCTGGAACTCACTTTGTAGACCAGGCTGGCCTCGAACTCAGAAATCTGCCTGCCTCTGCCTCCCGAGTGCTGGGATTAAAGGCGTGTGCCACCATGTCCGGCTATTTTTTTTCCCCACTAGATGTTTTTGGCTCTTTTGTCAAGTTCAAGTGACCAAAGTGTGTGGGTTCATTTCTGTGTCTTCAGTTCTATTCCATTGATCTACCTGCCTGTCCCTGTACCAAGCAGTTTTTATCACGATTGCTCTGAAGTATTACTTGAGGTCAGTGACAGTGATTCCCCCAGAGGTTCTTTTATTGTTGAGAATTTTTTTTGCTATCTTTTTTTTTTTTTTGTTATTCCAGATAAATTTTAGAATTGATCTCTCTCTCTGTGAAGAATTGAGTTGGAATTTTGATGGGGATTGCACTGAAACTATAGATTGCTTTTGGTAAGATGACCATTTTTACTTTGTTTATCCTGCTGATTCATGAGCATGGGAGATCTCTCCATCTTCTGAGGTCTTTTTCAATTTCTTTCTTTAGAGACTTGAAGTTCTTGTCATACAGATCTTTCACTTGCTTGGTCAGAGTCACACATATCAAATAAGTAAATCTAAAAAAAATAAGTTAAAAACCAGCCAGGCGGTGGTGGCACACACCTTTGATCCCAGCACTTGAGAGGCAGAGGCTGGTAAATTTCTGATTTCAAGTACAGCCTGGTCTACAGAATGAGTTCCAGGACAGCTAGGGCTACACAGAGAAACCCTGTCTTGAAAAACTAAAAAAGTTAAAAACCCTATAAAGCAAATTAAGCACCCCCCAAAGCCCCAACAAACTAAAAAAAGGAATTTGGTTTTTAATTTTTTTATTTTCACATAAAAAATAGGAAAACACTAAAAATATCTCTATTTTCCATTTGATCTCATTTTAGATCGTTAAGGTCCATCAGCTGTAAGTAGATAGAAGTAAGCAGCAGACACTCCATTATCATTAAAATGGAATGGCAGAATAGAGCCCCAAAGTCATATGGAGCACCAGGTCTGATTTGATTTTCAACAGGCCTTTGGATATGGGTAGTTTTCAAGAGCTTTGAGCTTGGAATACTGTTTGGAATTTGGTGGTGAGATAGGGCATTGTGATGGCGACTCTTTGTTGTCAACTTGGAAGGACTTAGAATCAATGGGGAGACATACCTTCTGTTGTATCTCTGAGACTCTTGTTGCCATGGTACTCTTAAATTCTGAACGAAAATAAGCTCTATCTGACATTTTGTCACAAGGGAAAGGTAACAAATAAAGAAGGCATTCACTTCTTATTCAGCTGTTCAAAGTTCAGGCTGCTCCTCAAAATGGTAAAAATCATTTTTTCTGTTTCCCTGTTATGTAGACCAAGTATTTAAAGTAGTTAAGGGAATGTACACAGATATTTGTCTTCCCTAGACTGACTCTTAAAGATTATCATTTTTTTAAGTTAGCATACAAGGTAACAGTTTTCATTATGTTGTTTTGGATGCTCTTCTGAGCCATTATATGAGTGCTGGGAATTGAACCTAGGTCCTCTGGAAAAGCTGCCAATGCTAGCTAGGGGTTGGTCTGGTGCTGCTATGCATTCAAATGCTAAATACTGACCCTGAAGATCTGTTGCCCCAGATAAGCAGATTCTCAATACATCAAATGATGCTATGTAAACTTTGCTCATCTTATTTCTCTGACTGATTAAATAAATGTGGCTGACAGACCATTATTAGGTAGAATAGAGGTTGGAGGGATTTTGGCTACTGGGCTGGGGGTTGTAGGTAGGGACCATGAAGAGAGAGGAGAAAGGAGGATAAAGAAGACAGAGAGAACAGGAGGCCCCATTAAATGTGATGAAAGGTGTGCGCCACCACCGCCCAGCTTCTGTGAGAACTTTTATGCTCACAGAAAATCAACCAAAAAAAAGAACCCTGACAAGAACCACCCTCAAAGATGCTAAAACACTGAGGCATATTTTTCCAACACTCTGCCTGATCCTACCTCAGACTACCTCAATGCTGTTTCCTCAAAAGAATTGCTCCCAGGGCAACTTCAAAATAGCTAACTCAAATTGTCCAGCATCACAGACTGTTCCAGTCAGGATTTTATTTAACTTGAATTTTTACAGCTCTTGGGGACTGGACAACAAATGTTACAACTAGCTTTCTTAACCATTTTTCCAATCTTCTTGGATCCTCAAAAGAAAGAAAGAAAAAAGAAAAAAAAAAAAACCAAAAAACTATGGCCCTCAAATCAGTAGGAAACAATTTTAAGAGAAAGGCACCTCATTCCCAAAGGCAAGGTAGATGTTTTTTGGTCGTTAGATGGATTATGAATGTTTGTTGTATACTCTAAGGTGTCTGTTTGCAAGTTGTTAAGTGGTCTTGATCATAAAGAATACAAAACATAGGAATTTAGACTTAGGGATTTCTTATCTCTTTCCTTCTCTTTATCCTTCTTTCTTAGGTAAAGGGAAAGGGGTTGAGAAGAAAAAGGGGGGGGTATAAGAATATACAAAAAGGGTTAGATGATTGAATCTACTCTTTTTTTCTTTTTCTTTTTTTTTTTTTTTGGTTTTTCGAGACAGGGTTTCTCTGTGTAGCTTTGGCTGTCCTGGAACTCACTTTGTAGACCAGGCTAGCCTTGAACTCAGAAATCCACCTGCCTCTGCCTCCCGAGTGCTGGGATTAAAGGCATGCACCACAACTGCCTGGCTTGAATCTACTCTTAAACCAAAGAACATTTTATAGCTAATAATGTTACATTGATATAGGTCATTGTATATCGATACATATTAAGGTTATATTTTGTTACATTGATATATATCTTTTTAATATTGATGCGAAAATTAAGATTATTTTTGTTACAACATACTATGTATATGTTTTCAACTCTAATTTGAGGTTTGTACTCAGACGATTGTTAATAATGTAATGTGATGTTCTAGTCTTTTAAAAAGCTGCTATTATAAATTGTTCAGGATAAATAAGAAATGCAATAGTCAGAGTGTCAAACTCATAGTCATGCTAGGTATTAGTCTAGCTACTTATAATATATTCTTCTTAGGTTAAACAGATAGTAAATAGCTAAAAAAAAGTTTGTCTACTCAGCTATGCTATGGATATATGGTCTTCAAAAACCCCAGAGACTTAAAAAAATATAGCATTTAAAGACATTTTATCAATTTAAGCCTTTTTTGGACAATGAAACAGGTCTACTCCTGGCAGCACCTCCATTCCTACTTCATATTCTGGGCTAGAAGACTGAAGATGGATGTTCCAACATTTTAGAAAATTTTAGGGGACTGTCCAGGCAGCCAGCTCCTTTGTCATTTCTATAACATTGGAAGCTGCTTCCTGCACATCAGGTAATATTTATTCCTTCACACATCTCTGATGGAATTGAAGACTAGATAGTCTCAAAATTAAGCCAAAGTTGTTTAGAACTTAAGACATTTTTAGGTATATATATATTTTCAGGTTAGTAATACAAGCTATGATAAAAATGAGTTAGGTGTGAAACTCTGAACTCACCAAGATACGATAATAGAATATTTTATTTACAGTTGCCAAATATTGATGAACTGGACTTTGTGAATGTAAATCTTACCTAATAGTTTCATAATTATTCTTACTGTATGTTGTTTATTATTGCAAGAGAAAGAGCCTTTTTATTTAGACAAAAATGGGGAAGTATTGGGAATTGGTCTGGTGCTGCTATATATTCAAATGCTAAATACTGGCTCTCAAGATCTGGTTGCCTCGGATGAGCAGATTCTCAAGTACATCAAATGATGCTATGTAATCTTTGTTTTATTCTCCGACTGGTTAAATAAATGTGGCTGACAGCCAATTACTGGGGAGAATAGATGTAGGCGGGGTTTAGATCACTGGGCTGGTAGGGGGACTACAAGGAGAGAAGGAAGGAGGAGATAGAAAGGACCTTGAGAGTACAGGAGGATCCCATTAGATTTGATGGACTAGGAGAATGTGGCTGGTAAAGTATAAGTTAGAATAGCTCACAACCTGCCCAATCTAGGCTTACAGTTTATAAGGAAAATGCCAGGATTTTGTGTCTTTTATACTGACTAGTTAGAATAATTCACTTACAAATGCTCTTAACCACTGAGCAATCTCTCCTATCCCATTGTGTTGTTTTTCATACATGTTACATTGTTCTCTTTTTGAGACAGGGTCTCACCAGGTCTCTGGTTGGCTCAGAACTATGCAGACCACAATGCTGGTCTTGAATTCAGAGCTGCACCTGAGATTAAAGGTGTACACTACCACACCTGGTTTCTTGCACTTTTTGTATAGAAGCCTGATCTCCAGAAGATAGTGTTCCTAGTCTAATTCTGACAACTTTTTTCTTTCACTGAATACTCAATTCCCCAGTCACCCTTTTAGCTAGCACTGTCTGTTTATGTGTGTTGCATTTTCATTTCTTCTCAGTGAGACGTAGGGAAGCTTTTGAGAAACTTTTTTTTTTTTTAGAGACAGGGTTTCTCTGTGTAGCTCTGGCTGTCCTGGAACTCACTCTGTAGACCAGGCTGGCCTCGAACTCAGAAATCCGCCTGCCTCTGCCTCCCAAGTGCTGGGATTAAAGGCATGTGCCACCACCGCCCGGCATTGAGGAACTTTCTTAACACCCAACAAAATGCAGACTAATTCATCTTCTTCCTCTTTGTCTTGAATTCATATATACTTCTTTAAACTACAACATCTATCTTACAACCATGAGGTGACATGCATGGGAATAAGCCAATGTACAAAATGAAAAGAAGGAAAGAGAATCAATAATCAGCAGACATATCATATACTAAAATGGGAAAGGCAGAACAGGACCTAGAGTTTATATGCTGTGCAGGACCAGTTTAGTTCGGAAGTCTTCTAGTCCTCAATGGTTTAAGCTGGCAACAAATCCCTATGTGGGCAACTCTTTGAGTTCTCTGTTAAAAGTAAATGTTTCATCAGTGTAAGAGGAGCAATGAGTCAAATCAAATGCACAGATGCGTTTCAAGACTTTGCTTGTATTATAGTCACTGCAGTGCTTTGAATGAGAATGGCCCCTATAGGTTCATATGTTTGAATATGTTTGGGAAGAACTCTGAGGTGTGAGGTGTGCTCTTATTGGAGGAGGTTTGTTGCGGGGGTGACTTTGAGGTTTCAAAAGTCTTTGCCATTCCCATTGTCTTTGTCTCCTACTTGTGGATCAAGATTTAAGTTCTCAGTTCTTCCTGCCACTGAAACTGTAAGCCCAAACTAAACTTTTTCTTGAATAAGCTGCCTTGGTCATGGTGTCTTATTACAGCAATAGACAAGTAACTAAGACAGTCACCAAGAAGCTATTGGCCATCCCAAGTTATATGGCTAAGTGGGACATCCCATAGTGTGAGGAAATTATATTGTGGGACAAGATTTTTTTTTCCCCGAGACAAGGTTTCTCTGTGTAGGCTGTCCTGGAACTTCCTCTGTAGACCAGGCTGGCCTCGAACTCAGAAATTCTCTTGCCTCTGCCTCCCAAGTGCTGGGATTGCAGGGCAAGATTTTTAAGATCACACCACTAAGCTGACAGGAGGGAGGGAGAGGGGAGACTTAATGGCAGTGATGCAAAGGACAAGACCTTGGTAACAGAGGTGCAGCTTTAAATTGCTTACTGTTCTCATTACCTGACCAAGCTAAAGATGAAAGGAACCATCTCAGGTAGAAAGGGTGCTGACTTTCTCCTGCCATGAAAAAGTGCACTGAACACATTTCTTAGAATACCTTGGCAATTGTTTTAAAAAAAGACCATTGCTAAGCTGGGTAGTGGTGGCACATGCCTTTAATCTTAGCACTCAGGAGGCAGAGGAAGTCAGCTCTCTGTGAGTTCAAGTCTTGGTTGGTCTAGAGTGAGTTCTAGGACCACCAGGGCCATACAGAGAAAGCCTGTCTTAAAATACCAAAACAAACAAACAAAAACCCCAAATAAACCATTGTTCACCTCTGTTGTGTTCACTTTTCAAGAGGGGCCTAGAAGTCTCTTGCAAATGGAGGCTAGAGGTAATACTAATGTCTCCTTCCTTTTTTGTTTTCAAAGACAGGGCTGCACTAAATTTTAAATTTTATCCATTTGACTTGACTAAATAGCCAATAACTTTCTGGGATGTCTAACTAGCTCCTTCCATCCCAGTACTGAGGGTACAGGTATCTGTGCCACAATGCCCAGCATTTTATGGTGGTTCTGGGGAATCCAAACTCAGGTTTTCATGCTTGTGCTGGAGGAATTTTACCTGCAGAGCCATGTCCTCAGCATCTTCTATGGTTTAAAGACAATTTGTCATTGTTCTTACCTTTCAGTGTGCAGAAACTGTATGTTTTAATAGTAGTAAAATGAATTTGGGACTAGAAACATAGTCAAGTACTGAAAGAGAGATAAAAATCTGAATTAAAATAAAGAGCACATAAACTTTTTGTGTTCATGTGTGTCTTAAGTACTAGTGCTATCAGTAAACACTATGATCAAACACTTTTATAAAAGAAAGCATTAAATTGAGGGCTTGCTTACAGTGTCAGAGGGTTAGTTCATGATTTTCATGGTGAGAAGCATGTGGGCACTTGGCTGGAACAGTAGCTGACACCTTTATATCCTGAACTTCAGGAAGAAGGCAGAGAGAGATGAGAGACTGGGCTTGGTATAGGTATTTAAAACTTAAAAGCCCATCCCCAGTGACACATTTCCTCCAACAAGGTACTCTAGCAAGGCCATACCTACTCCAGTAAGAACACACCTCCTAATCCTTCTCAAACACTTCCACTAACTGGGCACTAAACATTCAAATATATGACCCTATAGAGGGCTTTTCTTTTTTTTTTTTTT
>NC_034591.1:66371046-66384779 GCF_900095145.1 Mus pahari | reverse complement strand
TTTTTTTTTTTTTTTTTTTGAGACAGGGTTTTTCTGTGTAGTCTTGGCTGTCCTTGATCTCAGAAATTCACCTGCCTCTGCCTCTGGGATTAAAGGCGTGAGCCACCACGCTGGGCCTTGGAGGGATTTCTTATTCAAACCACAATGTATATGAATGTGTGGGTGAATGCACATAGCACATAGAGGGCAACTTGCAGTAATGTGGTTTTCAAGAATCAAACTGAGGTAGTAATTTGGCAGCAGGTGCCTTTACCCACTGAGCAATCTTGATCCTGCATTCTATATTATTATTTAGAATTCTAGTAAGAAACTAAATTCCCATCCCCCATTTCATACTTTTTGACAGGGTTTCATTAAGTTGCCCAGGATGGTTCTAAAACTCACACATATAGTCCATACCATCTTGAGCTTTTTATCCTCCTGCTCCAGCCACCTGAGTATCTCAGATTTACAAGTCTATACCACTAGACCAGTTTTTTTTTTTCATTTTTATAACTCATAGGGCATAAACACTGACCAACTAGACTGGGTACAATCACTCAGACTATCCATTCAAAAGTAACTTATGTAGCTGCACTGATGTTCCTTTAACCTTGGATGATCCTGTGATACCATCATTGGTTTTTAGCTCCATCACCTGAGCTTTGGCTCCAACTTCTGTTAGGTGACTGTCTTTTTAATAAAATGTTAGGTTAGGTAACAAATGTTTGACTTAGTTGGAGAAACTTAAGCCTCAAGAGAAAAAAAAGTTATTGTTAGATTAGCCTAATAGGTAGAGAAGTTTCACGTTGTAAAAGAAAGTAAATTAGATCTAGAAGGAGCAATCAGATATCCCAGTTTGACAAGCAGTGGGGAGGAGGTAGCTTGTGCTGTTTGCTTCACAGTACAGTTCATATGAAGTGCCAAGGAGTAGCAAGTTGCCCACACCATGTTCTATGTGCCCTAACATATCTCTTTGCTTCTTGCAATTTCCATGTTATTCTATTTTTTTACATATTGGATTTTCATATTAGTAGTTCTCTCAAAATGAAGCTAAGTAACAGGAACATGGGAAAGTGGGTTTGTTCTGGGGGTCGGGTCTTTGAGAGTGACAGGGTAATTCCACCAGAAGAGAGGTGGCTTTGGTGATTTTCCTGTACTATATGTTTTAGGATGAATATCTTTTATAAACTAAAGAGTAGTATTTTAAAATTTTAAAATGAGGATTCAGCATCATCTTCAGCTACACAATTTGAGGTCAATTTTGGTTACAAGACCCATGTTTAGGGTTTCTATTGCTGTGCTGAAAAACTGTGACCAAAAGTAACTTGGGACAGAAAGGGTTTATTTCATTTTCTTCTATATAACATTTCATCATTGAAAACTAGGGCAGGAGCTGATACAGAGGCCATTAAGGAGTGCTGCTTACTGGCTTGACCCTCCTAGCTTGCTCAGTCTGTTTTCTTAAAGCACCCATCTGCCGGCCTTCTAATAATGATCACTAATTAAGAAAATTCCCTACAGGTTTGCTTACAGCTTGATATTATTAGAGAAGCATTTTCTCAATTGAAGTTCCTTCTTCACAGATGACTCTAATTGTGTTGACAAAATCCAGCCAGAGCAACCATCTCAAAGAAACTAACAACAAAAAACTGATAAGCTGGTGAGATAAATCAGCAGCTAGAAGTACTTACATGCAAACCTGATACCAGAGTTCAATCTCTGGAACCCACCCCTCACATCAACAAATAGAAAAATAGCATTTAAAAAATATTAACAGTCTGTAACAATGTTTTTTTTCCCCCAGATCAAGACAGGGTTTCTCTATGCAGCTCTGGGTGTTCTGGAACTCAGAGAGATCCACCTTGTCTCTGTCTCCCAAGTGCTGGGACTAAAAATATGTGCCACCACCGCCCCACAAATATAGTTTCATTTTAACGAAGCTAGGGTAAGCCAGAAGGCACAAGGCTGAATCAGAGGCTTTCTCTCATTGTCCCTTCCCTTTCTTTCTCCGGAAGGGACATCGTTTTTCATGCATACATTTTACTTCTCTTATTATAAAGTGGGACTCCTTGCTTCCCAAATGCTAAAGACTGACTGACCTTAGGATGTTGTACATGCTAGGCAAATGCTTTAACAGTGTTATTCTCCCAGTTCCTTCACATAGTTTCATTACTTACCTTTTCCAGTTCATAGCACATCTTGGAAATTTTCACCAGTACAGATAAATTTACTTAAGGTTTAATTAAAAAACTTAAAAAATTTAACCCCATTTACTTGGTATCATCCACTTTAATAATGGCATTAACACTTAGCAACAGTATAAAATATATGAATATTTACTACTTCATATAATGACAACTTGAATGATGAACTATTTTATACGTACTATAAACAATCAGTTGTAAATTAATGACTATCCTCATATTTATATGCATGTATAAGAACTTTTGTGAAAGGCTTCTAGAAATGGAGGCTCTTAGCTAGAGTGTAAACATAATGATAGCAAATGCTGTCTTCCTAAAACACTGTTACTTTAAATTTCATACGTGGTCGAGTTCTGTTTCTTTAGAAACTGTGGGAAATTTGTTTTTTTTAAAAAAATAATTAAAAAAAAGAAAATTAAAACAAGAATGTTAACTAGGGACAAAATGAATAAATCTTATTGAAAAATTTCTGCTAGCTCACTACACACTATTTCTTTGGATTGTGAAGACAAGAGTCTTAGGTAACCAGGCTGGCCTTAAATTTGCTAGGTAATAGAGGCTGACCTTAAACTCTGGGTTTTCTTTCCTCCATCCTCCAAGTGTGAGGACTATGGATGTGTTACTATAACCTAGATTGTTTTATATTTGTTTGGTATGTATGTGTGTAGGTGTATGTCACAGGGCACATGTAGCCAGAGGGCAATTTGCAAGAATTTGTTTCAACCTTCTATCATGTGGGTTCTGGAGAACTCATGATTTCAAGCTTGCCTGCATGTACTTTTGTCTCATGAGCTTTCTTGCAGGCCCTAATTTATGTCTTTTAAAGATAGGGTCTCACTATGTAGTCTTGGCTGGACTAGATCTCTGGAACTATGTGGTACAGACTGGCCTCCAACTCACAGGAATCCGTTGTTTCTGTCTCCTGTGTGCTGAGATTAATGACGTATACCACCACATTCAGCCAATCTATACCTTCAATAAATACTTTATTGATGTTTAGATAGGGGAAGCAGCAGAGACTGGAAAATTAGTTAAAGTATTGTTTAAAGCTACTTTCTTCTACACAGCAAATTAGAGGCATGTGCTGAGCTACACAAAGGATATCTAAAAAGGCCCTGACAATTCATTGACAATTCTTTTTTAAGTACACTTAGTGTGCTTTCATGTCACCCTGCAAGTATAGTGATCATAGAACTTCCAAGAATCTGTTTTACCCTTCCACTATGTATATATACATTTTTTTTGTTTGTTTGTTTGTGAGACAGGGTGTTTGTTCTGGAAATCCCTATGTGGACTAGGAAGGCCTTGACCTGGAAGGCACAGAGATCTGCCTGCCTTTGGTTCCTAAGTGCTGAGATTAAAGACACCCACCATGCCTGGGCTCTTGTGGATTCTGAGACTTGAACTCAGGTTGTTAGGTCAGCACCCCAATCTAGCCAGCCTGACAATTCTTTTAAGATCACCCCAGGCTAATCTTTGTATGAGAATTTTCCAAAGTACGACTTCCAGAGCCATTGTTGGATGATAGTGCAAGCATGAGAAAAGATCAAAAGACTTTAAAGCAGGAAATGGTGGTGTCAGTACATTGGATGCTGAGGTGTAGACATATCAAGTTCAAGAGCTGCCTGGTAGATGTAATGTACCAAGTTAATATTTTAACATTCTTTTTTGGGAATCTCTACATAAAAATATTCTCTCTGTAGGCAATTTTCATAGCAAATTTGTTATTGGTGTCAAAATTCTTGGCTGGTAACACTTTACCAGATTTGGTGGTTGGGGCTCTTTTCTTTCCTCACACCCCTTTACTTTTTCCTATCGATTTTGCATTGCATGCACCTAGAACACAAAACATTCTTTAATTTCTCCCACCTCCCTGCTGACATCACCCGCAGTCTGTTATTAAGGAGGTAGGAGGACTGGATGGGTCCAAGAATTGAAGGTTAGTCAGGATAATCTAGTAAAAATCCCATCGACAAATAATAGGGTTGGGGTCAAGAGCCATCTTTTCAATGAGTTCTTTCCTGGCCAAGCTGTTTCTTGGTTTCTATGTTTTATTTTTTCCATCTGAAGGCATAAGAAACAAATCCCACTCTTGGTTGAAAGGAAGTTCTGTTCTACTAAAAGCCTTTAAAAAAAAAATTTAAAGGCATTTATTTATGAGTACACTGTAGCTGTCTCCAGACACAAGAAGAGAACATCAGATCCATTACAGATGGTTGTGAGCCACCAATTGAACTCAGAACCTCTGAGCCATCTCTCCAGCTCTCTACTAAGAGCCTTAACTTTGCATTTTACCTTCTTTCAACCTTCAGCAAACATTGGGGGCATTAACAGGTGTCAGTGGAACAATAGCTTCAGAGCTCAAATCTCCTATTTTTGGTTTTAACCCTTAAATTTGATTGTGAATCTTAGTCTCTTAAAAAGCCATGATGACTTCCACCAGTGTCTTAAAAAATCATGGTGACTTGCAACCTTTCATCTATTTTACATGGTTTTCTACTTCATCTAGTTCCCCTTAGAAGCTAGTATTCACGCACATACATGGCTGGTGATCTGTACATACATTAAAAAAACAAAACACCATCCTCTCATTGAAGTGACTGTGAAAGTTTGTAGGACATGCCTGTATATTATTTTCTTTAGAAATCTTCAGATGTTTTTTCTTTCCAGCAAAGCTCAAATATATTTTTTTCATTTTCCTGGCCTTCATATACACTATTGCAAAATACCAAATCCTCTCTATGTAATCAACTCATTTGTAAAGTCAAGTTATTCCATTTTTTTCTGCCCATCGCTATAACCTAAACTATCTTTTGTAGTTGGTTAATGTCATCACAGAATTAAGGCAATGCTGATTCACTGGTATTCATTCAGCCTTACTATTCCAACCTAGACTTTATATTTAAAAAGTACACACTTAATGTAGAAGCACTTAGTTCTGCTCACTCTTTTAAATAAGAATTCTCAGCTCCAATTATATTTTCTATGTAGATTGTACATGTCTATTTGGAGTACTTTTGTTGCCCCATCCATTCTAGGTTTTGTGTTTTTTCTGGAGCTGGCTAAAATGTTCTTTTCTTAAACCAGTTTGTTTAAATATTTAACATTTCTTGCTTCTAAACACCTAACAATTTTCACTACAACTCTTGGATTTCTTTAGAAGCTCCATCTATATACTGATGGTCCCTAATGTAAATTCCTTGATTTTTCTATAAAAATGTTATCAATATTTAATATTAAAGGACATATAAAATAGTAACACAAAGTTCAAGATAAGCAGTTACCTCAAGTCTAAATTGTTTACTGAAAAAAAAAAAAAGCAAGTATAAGTTGTTGATGTAGTTGGATAGCATTTTTACCAGGACAGGCTAATATATTGATGACTGCTAGTTTGTCACATTATAGAGCACTCTTGAGTAACTCATATTTTTCTTCTTTTTGGACATGAGTGTAATTTTCTCTGGCTATTCTTGATTGTCAAGTTGACTATAAAACTAGTATTAACTAAAACTAGTATTAACTAAAACCCAAAATTTAACTAAAAACTAAGGGTACACCTGTGACGGCTTTTTTCTTAATTAAGTCATTTGACTTCTAATCCAGATCTTTTAAGGTGGGAAGCTGTACCTGCTTGCCCTCACTCTACTTGGCAAGCCCATTCCTTTACGAGCATTAGTGCCAATGTATAATGTATACTGAATTTCAGGTGTATAATGAAGTTTAGCTGAAGGCATCCCAGCTTATGGACTGAACTAGTGGATTCTTGAATTTTCCGCTTACATACACACACTAGTTTATTAGAGTGGCCTACAGGCTGTGGGTCCAGCTAGTCCAACAATGACTGTCTATCAATGGAAAACCCATGAATTCGCTAGTTGTTGAGTCTACAAACCATAAGATGTGTACTCTAATGCCAGTGAAGGAATATGTATATATTCCTTCTTTCTATATATTCTGAATATCTATATACATATATATTCATTCATTCAACCTGTTCCTCTAGAGAACCACGACCAATACAGATACATAACTTCCAGAGTGCTACAAATTCTCAGTCTGAACTCTTCACTGTAGAACCTGTTTTCACGGGTCTGTGGGATTTTGCCATTCAGACGCATCTTATTAAAAGTAAACTTGAAATACCATTATTCACCTCATTGCCAGATAACTGAACCGGGAGTGGGGGTGGGGTGGGCTGCGTACTGTATAAACAGCACACTTCTAATCCTCGGGGAGGAGAAAGGTTGACTCCTGAGATGGTTTGGCCATTGACAAATGTTGCACAAACTCCTTACACTTTGCTGAGAAAACATGGGGTGAGCTATCTGCTCTCAAAAGTTGTTAATAAACAACTTGAAACCTTGATAAGTGCTGAGAACCATAAACGCAGCTTGGAAGGCCTTTCAGAGAAATCTGGTTGCTTTTTCTTCCGTCGTCAGGGGATTAGGCACCAGTTTTGCTAGCCAAAGCCTCCAAGGCGCCGAAAGGAACCGCACTAAAGTTATCTGCCCACTGGTGCTCTCCATGAGGAGCGAGGCCCGCCCCGCACTGACTCTCCTGTGGGGCCGGTCACGCGCCTTCCTTTCCGTGGCGCCAACAAAAGTATTGGACCCCGGGCCCAGTATGGCACGCCGGAAAAGAGGGCGGTTAAGACCGTTACCAACCCGAGTTTTGAACAATTTCAAACTTGGCTCTGGCGCCCGCCCGTCTCCTCCCCTCCCCCTCCGAGAACTACTCAGCGCCCATTCCCGCCAAGAGCTGGCCCGCCCCCCGGCCGGTTCCCGCCATCCCGACCTCCCCGCCTCCCGCCCACAGCGGGCTTCGGGTCCCGCCAAGTGCCCGGTCTCCGACTGCCTGTCCATAGCTTTCCTGAGAGGTACCGCACGTCCGCAAAAGAACAAAGACAGCGACCGTGGCGCTTCCACCCAGCAAGCCGCCTTCCTCAGAGCGAGCCCTGTCACTCGCGCACGCGCTGGCGCCGGCGAGCCTCGCGCTCCCTGGGCTGGGGCTCGCTCCGAAGGCTCCCAGCCCGTCCGGCCCTCTGATTGGACGGGCGCCCTCTCGCATCCTCCAATCGGAGAGGCGCTTGGTAGTGCTGGGGGGGCCAAATAAAAAGGATGGCGATTGGGTTGCTGCGTTTGGCGCTCGGTCCGGTCGCGTCCGACACCCAGTGGGACATCGAAGGCAGTGGAGTCCCGGCGGCGGTGGCGGCGGGTTGGGGCGACGCGCGG
This sequence comes from Mus pahari, assembly GCF_900095145.1. Lineage (NCBI taxonomy): Eukaryota > Metazoa > Chordata > Mammalia > Rodentia > Muridae > Mus > Mus pahari. The sequence goes on along the minus strand of NC_034591.1, from coordinate 66,377,362 downwards.
GAGAGGCGCGGGCTGGCGCGCGGGACGAAGGTAGTCCGCGCTGTCGGCCTCCGGTGGTCGGCAGTCAGGGATCTGGAACGCGCCCCGGGGCGGCGGCGGCGGCGACGACCGCGGAACCTCCGCGCGGGTGCCTGTCCAGTCCTCGGCATCGCCCAAGCGGGTCTCACTCGAGCGCCGCTTTTGTAGGCGCGGAGGGAGGGCTAGGGGACAGCTTCCTGAGGGATCGTGAGGTGCGTGGCGGTCCACGCGGTCCCACGAGTGAACTGTGGATTCCGGCAGATGCGGGCGGGCGGGCGGGGGCCGGGGGTGGGGGCTTCTGTCCCGGAGCCTGGTCCCGTCTGGCCGTGGCTGGGGGCGTTCCTGTGGCCGATCGGGGCCGGCAGCGCTGAGCCTCAAGTCTTCTTTGTGTGGCTGGGCGGCGGGAGCGCCCGGGTAGGACGGGACTTACACACAAGTTGGTGGGACCGAGTCGAGAGTCTGCACTCAGACAAAGGACAGACTGTGTCTCGGGAGGGGAGGGGAGGGGAGGACGCGGCACTCGGGGCTCCCGCCGCGCGGGTGGGGGCGTGGGGAGGCGCGACGCGAGCGTGAGTGGGCAGGGCTCGTCCCTGCCTGGCTCTGTTGGGGGGCGACCGACTAACGCCCGGCCTTGCTTAGGCGGGACTGCGTGCACAATGTGGGAACTCCCTTAGCCCTGCGGCTGACATTTCCCCGAGAGCTGGGAGTCTCCCACCGCCTCGGGCTGCCAGTGTCCTCGCCTGGCTTTGTGTGCTAAGTTCGATGGAAGAGTCCAGCTGTGTTTCCTTCTCTCACTTCATTTGTACAGCCCCCCCTTGCACGCACCAGATCCTATGCAGCAGGGCTACTTTTTGAAAATGGGAGAAATTGAGAAAGCACGGGCTTTCGGAAAACTTGGTGAATGTCTTGTGAGTTCTACTTTCTAAAGGACCAAAACCTGAAAGAAAATAAAATTATCTGTTTTGGCCAACTTGTGTGCTTCTGAGAATGGCGACAGGTGCTAACGAAGTCAACTGTCATTTATTCAGTGATTATTACCCAAATCTCCAGGGGTTGGTTGTGGAAGAGATGATAGAACTAGATGATCGAAATAAAATACCCACGAGAAATGTGGGTTTACGCTGTAGAATTGACAGTTTCTTTTTAGTGGGTCATGTTTCCCGTGAACAATAGCTTTGGTGAGTCAGAAAAGGCGTTTGTTGCCTAAGAAATTCGAGTGTATTCTTGTCACAATTCAAAGAAACTTCCTTTGCTTATTAACAGGATCTGTAGAATCTAAATTCATCTGAAGTAAAAATTTGTCTTTGATATTTAAAATACCGTACAATAACGCTACAACGCCTTTTCAGTTTCAGGAAAGTCGTTATCAGTTTAATTCTATGGGTTTTTAATGGCACATAAAACATTTGAAAAATACTAATGCTGTCACAGTTGAATGTAGTTTATATTTTTGGCGATTTAAAAATGTATTTTCTATTACTTTTCACTAATGAATATTAGCAGTGGATTCATATTTAGAAATAAGTCTCAATTTTACTTACAAGTATGTGGAAATATTTAGGTTATATTTAGTTTCCTGTTCTTGTATTCTCAAGTTGGAAATGGATTGGATCTGGTCTTAAACGAAAAGAATTCTGCTTTTTCTCTTTGGAGAAGTGTACTAAAGAATGAAACGTAGGAAAATTGCATCTTATATTCTAATTTTGATGGGTTTTGAGTATATTTCTTTAAAAAAACAAAAGAAAAGAACAGACTCTTGCACTGTTTCATCTAGTGAAGACCTAAAGTACATCTGCTAATTTATGGCTTCGTATGAATGGAGACAAAGAAATGCAGTGTCAAATTTCTGTTTCTGATTTGCAGGAGCATCTTGGAATAGACATTCCAGGTGCTGCTCTAAATGTTGAGATTGTAACATAAGGTTTATGTTTACATTAAAATCCTATTGATAATCTCATTCATTATGAGGTGAGCTAGTTGTATAGAATTTTGATAGAAAATTTGTTTAGAATTGAACAATTCAGTTTTGCCTGAATATGTGATTTTTCCTGTAGTTGACATTTGCTGTTTTGTACTCGCCACATATATTTCCTAAAATCTCTGAAGAATTGGTTGAAAATTTTGCCTTATGTTTTGGTAGAAATGAGAAATGTTTAAGCAGTCTAAATAGGAATAGAAAAAGCCACTTGTTGACGTGTATAGTTAGAAGTGTTCTTTTTGGTACTGATTTTCTTTTGCATGGATACATGTGATTATCTTTGTGTTGGCTATGTAAAGGTTTAAGTTAGATTTCCCAAATCACACCAAAATTCGTTTTCTTTAGGATGTCCTTTATCCTTTGAAGTCATATGCTCAAGAAGTTTAGATTTATTTCATTATTAGCTTTTAAATAATAATGAAGAAAGTTAATTTGCCTTTAAAAAAACAAACAAAGGAAAATTTCTCTGCTGATAAAATGATTTATGGACTAATTAGAAATGGTTTATAGATTAGCTTTGAAGTCTTTATGTCAGTGTAGATAGTGAAATTTTCTGTAAATTCCATAGTAGCTATAGGTTGGTAGAATCTTACAGTGGAGCATGGGTAGAAAGGAACAATGCATTAAATCAGAGAAAAGTTCATCAGAGTATGTGCTTTATTTTAGAGATGTTGTCCCAGAAGTCTCAGACACAGAGTTTTGTTCATGCTTTTATTATAGCATGTATCAGATTGTTCACTTGTTTATGCTTCACACTGTATAAGTGTTGTGGGACAAAGTTTCTGTCCTATTTTTTGATTGGTTGCCTAACACTTAGGTTGGTAGTTTCCAGAGAATAGAGATTTTAATAACCAAGTGATTTAAGGAAATTGAAAAGATACAGTGAAATAAATTGACAGAGAAATTTGGAAAACAGATACAAATAAAACTGCTTGCTATGAAACCCAAGTTTAATTCCTTGAACCCACAGTGGAAGAGAGAACTGACTCCCAAAAGCTATCTTATATGTTCACGCATGGGTTCACATATTCTTTGTCAATAATAAAGAACTCGGCAAAGCAGGCAGGCTAGGTCTTCCTCCCTCACTTGCTATGTAGCTCAGATTAATCTTGAATTTACTATGCAGGCCTTAAATTTGAGGCAGTTCTATCTACCTCACTTGGCTTTTGAGTGCTAGGATAGGCCACTATGCCTTACTTTCTTTTTTTGAGACCAGGTCTTTATTGTAACTGTGGCTGACCTGGATTTGAGGTCCTCCAGTTTAGCCTTTTGAGTGCTAGTTTTATAAACGTGTACCACCAGGTTCTGCTTTTCTTTTTTTCCTTTTTGAAGTAGATCTTGCTGTGTTGTTCATGACTGTCTCAAACTATTAGTTTTCTAAGATATTCCTATCTTAGCCTCCTGAGTATCTAAGATGATAGGCATGTGCCACTATATTTGGCTTGAAGGTGGCAGGTCTTTTAACTGAAGGATACCTTGTTGTAATTTCAGGTAGGTTTTGAAGCTAAAATTGAAGGAAGCAATGAGTAATTATAAGTCACTGATTGGGTTGTTCTTCATCATCTTCATCTTCAGCTCTGTAACCTGCTCTTCATTCTTATTTATTTATGTATTATTGGCTTTTTTTTGAGACAGGGTTTCTCTGTATAGTCCTGGCTGTCCTGGAACTCACTTTGTAGACCAGGCAGGCCTTGAACTCAGAAATCTGCCTGCCTCTGCCTCCCAAGTGCTGGGATTAAAGGCATGCGCCACCACCGCCCAGCCCTGCTCTTCATTCTTTCTTAATGGCAAAAGTAGAGACAAATCTAGTAGTATCTTAAAAGTTCTAGAAGTTAGAGCTGATACATTTTTTTCTATTACAGTGTTTTTTAAAATTAGGCTGTCAAGATAGCTCAGTGGGCAAAAGTACTTGCCACCAAGTCTGATGATGTAAGTTTGATTCTCCCTGAACCTTCAAGGTGGAGAGAACTGTTTGATTCTTGTAAGTTGTCCTTTGATTTCCAGACCACCTCCCCCAGCTACTCCCACATCTACTCCTTCACCTCACCGCCACATAGTAAAAACTTAAAAAATATTTATTTGCATGTGTGAATACATGTATATGTGCGTGTACAGGAAGCCAGAATTGGGTTTCCAATCCCTTTGAGCTGGAGTTAATCGCGATTTCCAAGATTCTTGGCTGTTATCTGGGCATTGATCAGAATACAGGTTCTCATGATCGAATACCAAGCACTCATAACTGAGGAGCCATCTCTTCAGCCCATGAAGCTGATGAAGTTCTAAAATGGTCACATAGTTCTGTACCTTGTGAATATACTGTGACACAAAAGTATGGCAGAAATGAAGTGAGATAAGGAATTTCTGCAGTGAACTCAGTCACTGTATAATGAAGTATTATAAGATTATTGCTTAATGACATTGTTGCTATCTCAGTTTGTATAAGTACACTCCAGGTGTAATGCAATCCTGTCATTAAGCAGTTTATGACTATGATATTAAAGTATCTACTATTTGACATATATTTTAAAAATTGTGGTGACATATTACTTCATTTTTAATTCATTTATCAGCAGATGAAATCAAAATGCAGTGAAGGCATATATATAGTAAGATATTGTAATATTAAAGGAGTGAAATTCTGATACATGCTATACAACTTGCGTGGACTTTGAGGACCTTGTGCTAAGTGACATAAACCAGAAACAACTTTGTATTTTTAAGATGTATTTATTTTTATTTCATATGTTTGAGTCTTTGCTTGTGTATGTATGTATATGTACAATGTTTCTGTCTGGAACTGGTGGAAGCCAGAAGACCTTCTTCAAATCCCCTGGAACTGGAGTCACAGCTGTTTTTGTGAGCTGCCATGAGGGTACTGAGAATGGAACTCAGATCCTCTGGAAGAGCAGTAAGCTCTCTTAATTGCTAAGCCATATTTCCAGCTCATATTTTTTATTGATTTTTTTCTTAATTTTTAAGCATAAAAATATAATCACCTAATTTTTTGTTTCCTCCCTCTAGTTTCTCCCATGTACTCCTCCATGTTTATGGTCATTACCTTTGTTATTGTTGTGTATATATTTACCTTAATATATAAATACGACCCGTGCAGTCCATTTAGTGTTACTTGTATGCGCATGATTTCAGGGCTGATCACTTGTTAGTGGATACCCATTTAGGGTATTCGTCCCTTGGGAAGACTGTTTCTCCCACTGTCATCAATCTTTAATTGCCTGTAGTTCTTTGTTTAGGGGTGGGCCCCATAAGATTTTCTTCTTTAATGTTAGTATGTTTATTGGTACTGTACTTCTTTGGATCTTGTTTAGGCAGCTGCATTGTTGAGTTATCATGGGTGAAGAAGCTTCCTTGTCACTTCTAGGAGACATAATCTTATAGCAGATTTCTTCATTTTCTGGCTCTTAATTTTTTTTTTCTGCCCCTTCTTCTGATATATTCCCTGAACCTTAGGTGCAGAAGTTGTATTGTAGATGCATCGATTGGGGCTGAGCACCGCATGATCTCTTGTTCTCTGCATTTTGACCTGGTGTGGTTTTCTAGAATGTTCTCCATCTGTTATAAAGAATAATTTCCATCATGACTGTGAGAGCCACACTTATGGCCCTGTTGCAATATTACAGGACCTAGGTGGCTGCAAGGCTGCATGTCTGGATGCATTTTATTTATTTTTTTGAGATAGGTTTCATACTACAAACCTTGCTGGCTCGAAATTGGCTATATCAAGCAGGCTGGTCTCAATGCTTCGGCCTCCTTTTTATTGTTTATTGAGCTTGATTAGAGTTGATCACATGGGCATGGATGTGGGATTTACTGAGCATGGACATCTCTGTATGGCCCTGGCTATCCTAGAGCTAACTCTTTGACCAGGTTGACCTTGAACACAGAGATCTGCCTGTCTCTGCTTCTGCTTTCAGAGTGCTGGGATTAAAGACATGTACCACCATGTCTGGCCTGTTTTCATTTTTTGAAACAGGGTCTCATGTAGCTCATGCTAGCTACCCTTGAACTCCTGGTTCTTTTGCCTCTTCTCCCAAGTGCTGAGATTATTAGAGTTATATCCCAACATGCCCAGCTACGTCACACACTTTATATATATATGATTTGTATATATATATATATATATATATGAGCTTTATTTATTATATGTAAGTACACTGTAGCTGTTTTCAGACACACCAGAAAAGGGCATCGGATCCCATTACAGATGGTTGTGAACCACCATGTGGTTGCTGGGATTTGAACTCAGGACCTCTAGAAGAGCAGTCAGTGCTCTTAACTGCTGAGCCATCTCTCCAGCTCCCT
>NC_034591.1:66366063-66370436 GCF_900095145.1 Mus pahari | reverse complement strand
CTCTCTCTCTCTCTCTCTCTCTCTCTCTCTCTCTCTCTCTCTCTCTCTCTGTGTGTGTGTGTGTGTGTGTGTGCGCGCGCACGCTCTGTGTTTGTTTCATGGTGTGTATGTGGAGGTCAAAAAACGACTTACAGAGTCAGTACTTTCCATCCACCTTCCTGTGGGTTTTGGTGATTGGACTCGGGTTGCCAGGCATGTGCAGCAGGAGCCTTGCTGGCTGAGCCATCTTGGCACCCCACTTCCCGGGTGTATTTTGAATACTTGCAGGATAGCTTTCTATAAGGAGAGTTTCCTTTTCAAAGTGATTCATATTCCAGGCCTTTAGTATTGACACATTGCTTCCTAGAAAAGCATTCAGTTTTCAGTTAACAGTTCACTGATCTGTGATTTATATACAATGCACGGGTTTGAAAGGTACAGCTTGAGAAGTTTGGCAAATGTATACACCCGCAGTACTCATTCACAGTGTAATACTGCCATCATCTATCTCATCATTACCCCTCAACTACTGATCAGATTTCTCCTGCTCAGGAATTTACATGAAAAGAAGAGAAGAGAAGTGTTCTTTTGTGACTGGCTTCTTTCATCCAGCATGTTTTTGATGTATATCTATGTTGTAACTTACACTAGTTATTTTAAAGTAGCATTCCATTATATGAATATTCTATGTTTTTTTTCTTTTCCTTTATTTGTGTCTGTTGATGGACAAATGGAACTGTTTTTAGTTTTTGGTTATTAAAGCAGTTATTGTTTGTGTAGATCTTTTATACCTATATTTTAGTTTTTCTTGAATAACTGCCTCCAAGTTGAATTGCTCTGTCATGTGGTAAATATTCATTTCACTTTATAAGAGATTGCCAAACTTTCTCAGAGTGGTTGTGCCATTTATGTTGACAGTTTTAGTTCCAGTGGAAAACTGCACAGGAGCTATAGTTAGTCTTCCCAATCCACACTGACTTTGGTATTGGTAGTCTTTAAATGATGGTTATCTTAGGGCTGGGTTAGAGAGATGCCTCAGCAGTTAAGATGCCTCAGCACTCGCTGCTCTTCTAGAGGACCTGTGTTCAATTCCCAGCACCCATATCCAGCTAAAAGCTAAGCTATCTTAAGTCCAGTTCCAGCAGAGCCAATACCCTCTTTGGTCTCTGCAGGCATTTCGCACACATAGCACATATACACACATTCAGTTTTTCTGAGGTGTCTTACTCTATATCATAGGCTGGCCTAGAAATACTCTGTAGCCCAGATTACCTTAAATTTCATCCTCCTTAAGTATTTGATTTTGGTATACTATTTTCACTCTATAAAACACCAGTCTGTTCTTTTGTAACACCTAATTTTGTTCCACAAGACTTTTTAGTTTTTTTTTTTTTTTTAAAGATATATTGCCATTCCCTCTCCTTGTGTAATGAAGCTACTATATCAGTAGGTGGTTATACTATTGTTGAGCTTAATTTTGCCATGACTACAATTTTTTTTTTTTTTACCAATTTCATAAAGCTTCGATTTGGTGTAATGTACAAAATAACCATTGTTTATCTCCATCAGTCAGTCAGTCACTCAGTCTGTCTTATTGCTTGTTTATAGGAAGTACAGCTTCTATGAGATACCTAAGGAATAAAAAGATTGCCATGAGATAATGATAGCTCTCTTTCTGGAATATCTAACCATTTTAACATGTCAAGAGTCTGTTTAGCCTGTGGTCCAAAACACCTCTTTCCCTATTCCAATTGAATTAGAAGGCTCTTCAGTTTAGAGACATTGCTCAGTTGTTTTTCTCAATTCCAGTCCCTTCACTTTACCCTCTTCAAAAACGTTTATCTTTATGGCAGAGCTTGGAAAGGGGCTTTGTATATGGGAGGACAGGTTCGTATTGACCTGAAATCATTTTATTTTATTTTCATTTTTAAAATTATTTAATCTTTGACCAACATTCTTAAAAAATTGAGACACATGGTACTTTACTGAAAATATCTAGTCCCCTTGGCCCACGATGCATCCACAGCTGGCTAGAAGTCTCTCAGTCTAGGCCTGTGCTTTCCTGTGGGTCACTGGCCTCTATACTTACATAGAGGCCAGTGACCCACAGGAAAGGTGGCACACACCCAGGAGGCCCAAAGGCTCCTGAACTCCCATATTCTCCAGAAATAACTATCTCACACCATTGCACTGGTGTTCGAGGGCTAATAAGAAGCTTAATCTGCCTTTATTGAGGGCCAGCCTATACTGGGTTTGTTGGACTAGCCATGTTCACCTGCCCTGGCAGAGGCTCAATCATCGCCAGCTGCCAGGCATATTGACCAGTTTGGCCTGCTCAGTGGAGGGTATGGTGGTGTCTTCTGGCTTTTGCTGCTGGCTGGCAAAGTTAGGGCCCAGGAACCAGCCTTATTTCTTGGTATAGTCTGTCATCTTTTTGGGTGTGTTGAAGAAGAGGATCTAGGTAGCCTCAGGGGAAAAAAAAATCTAATCATTAAATAGTGCCCTTCCTCCTGAAGGTAGAAGTTTGCTTGCAACAGGGTTTCAGCAAGTGAGTTTTACCTGTCTATTTTCTATCACAAAGTGGATTGTGTTAACTTATTTTATTGGTTATAAGAATTTCCTTTAAGAACTTATAGACTGTTGATTAAAGCCAGAAAGTTTTAGAAATCCCAGTGATTGAAAAAAAAAAAAAATGGGGATCATGGGTAAGGAAACAAATTGACAATGCTGTAAATTTACCTAGTGACCAAGTACATTCATAGGAAACCAAACTGTTTCAAGTTATCCTCAGCTAAACAAAAAGTGTCAACAAGACAAAACATTTTATCTGTTTTAGTGTTTTTTTTTTTTTCTTTTTTAAATCACAACAGCTGAGGACTGGAAATAAAAAACTAAGTGAGATAGTTGATGTTCTTTAAGGAGTAGGAGAGCTGCCATCAACCATCACTGAAGTCTTCCTTCTGGTGTATGATGTTAGTCTATAGTGAAGTTTAAGTGTATTTTGTTTGCAGACATATGAGTACCAACCATGTGCTTGTAAGCAATAGAACTAATTATTATTTGTTGAACCTCTACTGTGCCTAGTGCACATGAAATCCCTGAGTGAACCCTTTACTCTTTATTGTGCTAAAAAACAACATAGAATGGGGATATAGTTTGATGTTTAGTATATACAGAGCCCTGGGTTTAATGCACAGTACCACAAACAAAACCCAAACAAAGCCACCTTTATATATATATTTTTTTAGAGAAATATATTTTAAAATATTTATATACTTTTATGTGCCTGTGTTGTGCAAGAGCCTGCATAGGTCAGAGGAAGCATGGGACTAGTGGTACTGTGAGCTGCCATGTGGATGCTGGGAACTGAGTTCTGGTTATCTGTAAGAGCAGTAAGCTCTCTTGAATAATGAGCCCTCTGCAACACTTATTTATTTGTCCATTTGTTTGTTTCTTTTCAAGCAGGGTCTTACTGTGAAACCTGGGTGGCTTGGCATTCACTGTATATGTTAGGTGGACTCAAACAACAGACTGATTTTCCTACCTCTCTGCCTTCAGAGTGCTGGAATAATAGACATGTTTTTTTGTTGTTGTTGTTGGTTTTGTTTTGTTTGTTTGTTTGTTTGTTTTTGCTTGTTTTTAGGACAGGGTTTCTCTGTGTAACAGCCCTGGAACTAACTTTGTAGACCAGACTGGGCTAGAACATAAGAGATCCACCTGTCTCTGTCTCCTGAGTGCTGCGATTAAAGACATGTCTCACCACATCCTGCTATGTTTACCTTTTTTTTTTTTTTTTTTTTTTTTTTTTTTTTTTTTTTTTTTTTTACAGATTGGTTTTAATTAAGTATATGTATATGTCTGTGTGGGGAATATATAAATGCTTGATGGTGCCTGCAGGGACCAGAAACATCACATTCCCCTGGAGTTTGTGTTCCAGGCAGTTATGAGCCACCTGATATGTTGGTAACTGAACTTGGGTCCTTTGCAGGAGCAGCAATTACTCTTAATAGTTGAGCCATCTGTCCAGCCTATGTATTTACTATATTAAAGTGTATGGCTCAGTAATGTTACATGTATTCTCATTGATGAATATAACAGATCACTAGAACTTTTATTTTTTGTCCACAACCTTTGGGAAATACTTTTTTACTTTTTATTTCTTTGATGGTTTTGACTTTTGGTGTGAAAAAAATTGTGTTTTGGGCTGAATTTCAAATCATTATAACTAGGTTCAAACACATTTATTAATCAAAGTTAAGAACCATTAAATCAATACTTTTTCCCCAGCACATTTTTTCTTTTTCTTCTTCCTTTCTCTCCCTTCCTTCCTTCCTTCCTTCCTTCCTTCCTTCCTTCCTTCCTTCCTTCCTCCCTCCCTCCCTCCCTCCCTCTCT
>NC_034591.1:66364961-66366052 GCF_900095145.1 Mus pahari | reverse complement strand
CTCTCTCTCTCTCTCTCTCTCTCTCTCTCTCTCTCTCTCTCTCTCTCTCTTTCTGTTTTCTTTTGGGGGGGGCGGTTTTGAGACAGGGTTTTTCTGTGTAGCCCTGGCTGTCCTGGAATTCACTCTGTAGATTCCTTCCTTCCTTCCTTTCTATTTTTTTTATTTTTGGAGATAGTTCTAGCTATGTAAGACCAGGGTGGCCTGAAACTCAGAGAGATCCCTCTGCCTCTGCCTCCTGAGTGCTGAGATTAAAGGTATGCACCACCATGCTTGGAATACAAATAAGTTTCATTCTTTCTTTAGTATATAAAACAAACAAAAACTGTGCTCCATTGTGTGGATTATAATGATTATAATACATTAGCGATTAGCTCTGAGTTGCCAATAGTTCACCAGTGTCGCTCATTAAGGAAAGAAATAAAAGCACTTCCTCTTGGAGTTGTTTAACCAAGAGGGTAGTTATTTTACTTCATACTTCCTGTGTCTTCCAGGCATCCTCTATTTCTCGAGTCTGAATCTGTACTTTCCTGGAGGGCTGTCTTGTGACTCTGTCCCTGTGTCTGGCTCTTGTATGACTGTGTGATTTTCTTTCTTCTGTGTGTTTTTTCTTTCAACTTCTGTGTGGTTGTGTGCCAGTTGTATGAGCTGTGTGTGTCTATTGTAACATCTGCATATGTCCTTAACAAAGGGCTCTGCTCTGTATTTATTGAAATGTACCGAAAGCATCACATGAGGAAGGAATAGGAAACTTTAAAGAAATCTTTGACAGAGTTTTATAAGGGATTAAGTCACTGACTCAAACAGATCATCTAGAAAATAAACATTGTTTATCACCAAGTTGCTTTCAACCTTTTTGTAGATTTTACGAGGCTGTTTTTAACTTCGGTATTTGCTGCTCTCAGGAAGTGATACACATGCATTACTCTGGGTTGGGGCATGGAAGAGTGCATAACTATTCCAGCTATACATTAGCTTAGGTTGTAAAATCCGTGGGAAATCCAAGACAAGTAAGGTTGGTTGTTACATTGTTCTCTTAAAGGCAGGTAAACAATTTGTACACAGTAGCTTAGCAGTCTTTTTTTTTTTTTTTT